>NC_081183.1:128829730-129074435 GCF_029867415.1 Vicia villosa
ATTTGATCATTGGATGATCATAATTCATCAAGGAAAGATCAAAAAATCAACAAAACCCTAAGATTCAAAATTAGGGTTTTTGCCTGAAAAGTCAACTCCACTTTGACTGATCATAACTCTCTCATCCTTCATCCAAAAAATTCAAACCAAAGCTCATTTTGAAGGAAATTCAATTATCTTTCAAATTCCATTGATCCCATGGTCATTGGATTCACCATTTGAAAAATATGATCAAAGACATTACAGGTCATTTTCAAAGTCAACAAAAAGACACTTTTTTCAAAAGGACACACAAAGAGCATCAAAAATCATTTTGACATGAGACCAAAGGCATTGGTTAGAGGACTCTTTGAGGTTTCCAAAAAGTGCAAGAACTCCTTCATATGACAAAAATTGAGGGATTTACACCTTGTTGAAGTTGGCTAAATTTTGGGAAAATGCATGAAACCAACATTGCTCAAAAATGTATTTTTTCCAAATGGGGCCAAGTTTTCATGGTTCAAACATCATTTCCATAATATAATGGGCCTCCCACGACCAAGACAAATCCCACATCATTTTTATCCATTTTTGATTTAATTTTATCACATATAAGATTAAATTTAAAAAGGAAAAGGGAAGGATAAAGCATAGCTTATTTTCTAAGCTAAAGCCTCCACATGTGACTTAATTATGCAGCAAGGAAGGTGCAAAGCAAGTCTATGGCAAGAGTGTGGAAAAATCAAGCAATGGTGGCTTAAATTTTAAGCTTGAAAAGTCAAGATTCCAACAAAGACAATCAAGGCTTATTAGCTTAGTTTCTAAGCACTTCAAGGCTTATAAATAGGCTAGAATATTTCAGCAACAAGAAGAGGGCCAACACACACGAAAATAGCCAAGGCATAGTCAAGAAAACTCACCAAAATTCTCTCAAAATTCCATAACTTTGTAATTTTCAATTTTCATATTTCCAATCAATATCAATACAAACAAACACTTCCAATTATCTTCTAAAATAATATAGAGTAAGAATAAACTCTTTGTGTGGTCCCATGAGAGTCGTAACATATGTATGGTGTTTTTCATGAACATACACATATAACTTTCGTTTTCCTATGCATGCTTGATTAAAATAAAAACTAACCACTTGCATGGACTCATGGCATGATATAGAGTAGGTTTGAGTGATCACATGCAAGCTTTAACGTGGTTTTGAAGCTCCACCATTTTTGAGCTTCAAACATGTGAAGCTTTCGTTCTCCATGATACAAGCTTCAAATGGAAAAACTAACGACGCTATCATGTTCAGAAGGGTCCAATTAGGTGATCTGGGTGGCCTTTGTTTTTTTTTAATTTTCATTTTGTAGGTCGTTCAAAAGCATGGAAAAAGAAAGAAAAATCCGCAGGAAAATCCGCAGGTAAATCTGCAGCAAAATCCGCAGGTAATTTGAAGAAGAAGATGAATAGTAAGGTGGAATCTTTGACCAGCATGCGTGGCAGATTTACTCCCTCTCATTCGTTGGTCAACTGCACGTGGGTCCCACGTTGGACTCTCCAAATCAGCATGATCACATGTTGTCCCTCTATCCATGTGCATCATGTTACTTTAAATCTGAGCCACAAGATTTCCTAGTAATCTGATCCAACGCATCAAAAAGCGCAGCCACACCATAACCCATCATAAATGACCACACATGATCACTGCTTTATTTATTTTTCTATTTTATTTTAATTTCTTGTTAAATTAATTAAAAATAGTTTTAAAAAGCCAAAAAATACACAAAAAATATTTTTAGACTTCTAAAATAATATATTATTTTCTGAAATAAAAATATTTTATTTTTCTTCAAAATTTCAATATTTTGCATAATTAATTAGTATATATTTATATATTTGCTTTTTAATTATTCTAACCAATCAAAAAATCATTAAAAAAATTTTTTCTTTATATTAAATACTGTTTATATATTATAAACTAATTTTGTACATATTTAGGATAATTTTCTCTTTAAGTTTTAATTATTTGTATAATTATGTTTTAATTAGCTTAAATCAATTTCAAATCAATTTCAAAAATTCCAAAAAAATTAGTTTTGTTTTAAAATTAATTGACACATATTTTGTACATATTTTAAACTTAATTTCTAGGTTTAAATATATTTTCATCTTTTTTCTTCATTTTTATTTAATTAATCATGCATTAATTATAATTAAAATCAAATCATAAAAAATCCAAAAACATGCCTTTTATTTTTCTTGCAATTTAAATTCCTAGATAAATGTATAGGATGTCAAATTCATGTAAATAGGCTAGTTTACATTTCCTGCACAATCGATGTAATAGCGTAGATTTACTTTCCGCACTTTACATTTCCGCATTTTAATTTCCAGCAAATATAAACTGCGTGTATGTCAAAGATAAAATTGAACCGTTAGATCACTAACTTCAAAGATAAAATATCTGAATACAAACACAATCACACTTGCACCTCTTAAGGTAATCCCTTCTCATTCTTTTCAAAATCAAAGTCAAAATTCTACTGTTTCGAGTACAAAATCGAACCTTTTGTTTATATCCGGTGAAAGGATAGATTTTTAAAGGAAATAAGGATAAAGACCTTACAACTCAAGGTAGACCTCCTAGTTTGCTTGCTCAAATCAAAACAAACAAAATTCTCATACACTGTTGTTTTTCAAAACAAAACTTTCAAAAAAGACAATACTTTGTATACATCCAAACACGGATTATTACAAAGTTAACGTTCTTTTCAAAACATCTTTCGAAAGATAAACAAGCATTTTGTATACATCCACACACGGATCATTACAAAATTCAATTTACAAAAGTATTTGAAACCACATATGAGCATTCTAAAGCAATTGAAAAGTGATCGAAAAACAAGTGAGCTAAGCAAACTTAAGAGCCCATGGATAACCATGGATACAAAGGGTGCTAACACCTTCCCTTTGTATAACCTACCCCCTTACCCAGAATTTCTTAAAGGTCTTTTTTCTGTTTCTTTTATAAACCTTTCCTTAATTGGATAAAATAAAAGGTCGGTGGCGACTCTGTGAATTTTCAAAATGCGAAAGCATTAAGCGATAAAAAAGAGTCAGTTCACGTATCTCTCCAGAACAGAGGTATGGCCCGGGATAAAAAACGGAGGTCCACAGAACTGGCGACTCTGCTGGGGATACTTTCAAAAACAAAATGTTTTCAAAAGGGGTTACCTTAAGAGAATAAGTCACTTCGATGTTTTCAATTGTTTGACTTGATTGCTCTATTTTTCAAAGGTTTGTTTGGGTATTTTGCTTGTGTGAAAGATTCTAACCCGAATCTCGAGATACCTTAAGTATATGACAATAGACCAAGGAAACTGTACGGCATGTACCGATACGGTTGATCTGGTAGTCATCGTTAGTGCGATACTTTGGTTTATACTGATGTCCCTTGAAAACGATCAAGGAGTATATTAGGCTTCCGAAATGTCATTAAACACTGATTTGTCTTAGAACCTTTTTAGTTGAACTTGACTTGTGGCCTATTAAGTGGCTAGCTTTGAAATTGATCGAAGTTAGTTATCCTCAAGGAATATTTTGATCGGCCGCTCGAGTGCCGTATTGAGATGTTACTTCCAAGGATCATAGAACCCGAATACTATTCTAGGACAGGTTTTAACCAACTCAACTTCAGTGGGGAGGGTATCACCTATCAGCTCCATGCAAGCCTTTAAACCTAAGGCTATTGTTTGATTTGTTTTTGTGTGCCACATGTTTGCATCATAAGCATATCATTTTTGCACCAAACACTTCAAGGATCAAAGAGTTTACCTTTGTTTTTGCAGGTAATGGCTCCCGCCACCAAAGATTACATCCGAATCAACATCTCAACGGTACCCTCTGAACTAAAAGACTTAGTGTCAGAATTCCCCAGGAATGTTCAATTCACCGAAAGGCATGGTCACTTACTCCATTTGGTTACCTCAAAATTTGAAGAAGACATGATACGGGTCCTGTTCCAGTTCTTTGACCCTGAACATCATTGCTTTACCTTTCCTGATTACCAGTTGGTACCCACTTTGGAAGAATTCTCTGAACTAATGGGATTGCCTGTTCGAAATCAATTACCTTTCACTGGTTTAGAAAGGATTCCAAAACCTGAAGTCATTGCTGCTGCTTTACATCTGCGAAAATCAGAAATCGAGTCCAATTGGGAAACAAAGAGTGGAGTTAAGGGTTTGCTTGCCAAGTTCTTGTTGGAAAAGGCTCGACTACTGCTAGAAAACAAAAGTTATCCAGCTTTTGAGGAAGTTATGGCACTTTTGATCTATGGGTTGGTTTTATTCCCAAATCCCGACCAGTTCATAAGTGTACACATCATCAACCTTTTCCTAATCCGTAACCCGGTACCAACATTGCTGGGAGACATTCTACATTCTCTACACACTCGTACCATGAAGAAACGAGGAACTCTCATGTGCTGTATACCACTACTGGCTAGGTGGTTTACATTTCATCTTCCCCGATCAGTGTTGAGAAATGAACAAAGAATGCAATGGTCTCGCAGGATTATGTCTTTGTCTCATTCAGATATCCGGTGGAACAACTTCTTTCAAAGAGACATTACTATCATTGATCATTGTGGAGAGTACCCTAATGTGCCACTCCTTGGCATCAAAGGAGGCATCACTTACAATCCCTCTTTAGCTCTACGCCAATTCGGATATGCAAGGAGCAACGGTCCTCATGACATGATTATCCATGGCATTGTGTTTGATTACGAGAATGATTCTCATAGACACCGACGAAGGTTCATACATGCATGGGGCAGTGTCTATAGAATAGAAAGCAAAACTCTGGGGCAATGGAATTCTATTCCTATGGAACCCTACCTCAGATGGGTCCGCACTCATGCTCAGAAACTCCTTATGCCATATCCTGCTGTTCTACCTGTGACTATTGAACCAGAGGTCGAAGGATATGAACCTCAAGTTATTCTACACCCGGACATGCCAACTGACCTAGAAGAGTTGCAAAAATCTTGGGTTCAACTCAAAGAGGAAAGAGACACCTTCAAATCATACTGTCAAGACTATGAGAGAAGGATATTGGAGCTCACCGGACAGCTTCAAGAAGAACAGCAGATCAACACATTCCTGGGGGCAAAGAGAAAGCGTCCACGGGAGACCTGAAGGATCATTTATTTTATTTCTGTCTTGTAAGCCCAAATGAGGCAAAGAAAAAAAGAAGCAAAAAAAAAAGAAATAAATTGATTAACTAACGTTTGTTTCTTCTTTAACAAATCTAAACTCTAAGATCCTTGAAACATTGCACACACATTTCACTTCATGCATTGCATATACATTTCATACATTGCATTCATATACATTGCACATACATTTCATACATTGCATACACATGGCATCCAGTCATACACATTGCATAACAGGTTCACATGACGGATTTCTCATCTTCTCGCTGTTTATTTCAGTCAGAAGAGATGGAATCTGAAATGAGCATCAAGAATCTCGAAGCACAAAATGCCCAAGTTCAAGTGGCAATTCTGGAACTGGCAAAGGGGCAACAAGAACTGAAAGCCCTGATAATCAAGAAGAAAAAGAAGCCCAAAGGATCTGTAGGCGTGAGTCACCTGAAAAGGAAGATCAAAATCCCAGTCAAAAAGTTCAAAAAGCCACCGATCCCTGAAACAGTCGGTGATGATGAACAAGAAGACAATCAAAGCAACCAGGGTTCTGCTAAACCCTCTCTCTCTTCAAATGAAGAAAATGATCATTCTGGGGACGAACCGGATGATGAAAAATACCAACAGCTGGAAGACCGTATGAAAGCTATGGAGATACAAAAAATACCTGGCTTAGATTTCAATGATCTAGGGCTCATCTCGGATGTTGTTATCCCTCCAAAATTCAAAGTTCCTGTCTTTGCAAAATATGATGGAGTTTCTTGCCCGAAACTACATCTGAGATCCTATGTAAGGAAGATACAACCTCATACAACGGATAACAAGTTGTGGATTCACTTCTTCCAAGAAAGTCTGTCGGGTACACAACTCGAGTGGTACTACCAGCTGGAAAATACCAAGGTTCATACTTGGGAAGAATTAGCTGCTGCTTTTTACAAACAGTACCAATACAATGCTGATCTTGCGCCAACCCGTACTCAACTAAGGGGCATGTCTATGGGACCAAAAGAAAGTTTCAAAGGATATGCACAAAAGTGGAGAGATATGGCTGGAAGGGTTCAACCACCCTTATCTGATCGCGAACTAGTTGACATGTTCATGGGCACTTTAACTGGCCCTTTCTATAGCCATTTGCTGGGAAGCTCATCATCAGGTTTCACTGACCTGATACTGACCGGAGAACGTGTCGAAAGTGGCATTCAAAATGGAAAAATTCAAATAGGTTCCTCCTCTGGTACTACAAAAAGGCCCATCAGCGGGAGAAATGAGGTCAATGCAACACAAATTCAGAAAAGTCGCAAAAGTGAGCAGCATCAATCTGTAGGGGCAGTTCTGATCTCCGCATCTGCACCTCAAAAAGATCAACAGCCAAAATATACGCATCGACCAGATGCACCAAGAAGAAATTTCACCAGAATCAACATGCCAATCTCTCAGGCATTGCAGCACTTGCTAAAAGCAGATCTGATCACATTAAAAGGTCCTCCAAAGAATGTCAACACTTCCTCTCCGAATTATCGCCCTGATGCGACATGTGCCTATCACTCAAACTTTCCAGGACATGACGCAGATCACTGCTGGGCCCTGAAAAATAAAATACAAGATATGATAGATGCTGGGGAAATTGAGTTCGATCCTCCAGAAACTCCAAATGTCATCACTGCACCTATGCCAAAGCATGACAAAACTGTTAACGCTATCCTGGACACTGTTTACATCTATGATGTGAACGAATTATCAACTCCACTCTGCGAAGTCAAAGGAAAGCTAATCCGAGCTGGTTACTTCCCAGGATGTGACCCCGACTGCTTTTATTGCTCATGCCTGCCCAATGGTTGTGAAAATCTGAGGATGGGAATTCAAAAATGGATGGATCGCCGTATCATTATGTTTGAGAGGCTCCCTTCTATGGACGTGCTGTGCGAAGTCTTTGCAAACGGGATGAGAATAGAGGATGCCTCAGTGATCTCCAGCTTACCATTCAAAATCTCTGCCAAGGCTCCATTCAAAATTTCTGCTACACTCAAAGTGGCATCAGTAGTCATTGCTAGTCCAACTCCATTTCCATACTCCTCAGACAAAGCTGTCCCATGGGGATACGACACTAATGTTTACGTTCATGGAGTTAAGCAGGGTACCTCGACTGAAGAGACCGCAAAGTTATCTACTCCAACTGTGGGTAATATTGTGGGTACCAGCAAGATCACGAGAAGTGGAAGAATCTTTTCACCAGAAATTTCTCCAAATGTTGCTGCTGGTCCAGTCCGAGTCCCAGTTCCTAATCAAGATAACAACGCTCGAGGCAAAGAGCCACAAGTTGAACAAGTTCAAACCCCGGTGGAGATCACTGCTGAGGATCCATCAAAGCAAGAAATGGAGGAAATATTGAAAATCATCTGCAAAAGTGATTACAATATTGTTGAGCAACTGGGGCACACTGCTTCAAAAATCTCAATGCTATCTCTGCTAAAATATTCAGAAGCTCATGCCAAAGCTCTGATGAAGTTCCTGAAAGCTGCGCATGTGCCTCAAGAGATCTCAGTCGACCAATTTGAGAATTGTGTTGCCAATCTAACCGTGAGCAATGGTCTCGGTTTCTCTGATGTGGATCTAACCCCTGCTGGAAAAAATCACAACAAAGCCTTACATATCTCCATTGAATGTAATGGCACCACTCTATCTCATGTGCTAGTAGATAACGGTTCTTCTTTGAACGTGTTACCGAAAACAGTACTAGAAAAGCTTGACTTCGAAGGAATTGTGTTACAACCAAGTGATGTTGTGGTAAGAGCCTTTGACGGGTCAACCAGAACGGTATACGGAAAAGTGAATCTCCCAATCAGAGTGGGTTCTCAAATCTTTGATTCTATCTTTTACGTAATGGAAATTCACCCAGCCTACTCCTGTTTACTTGGACGCCCTTGGATACATGGGGCAAACGCTGTAACTTCTACCCTGCATCAGAAGTTAAAATATCCAGTAAAAGGAAAGATTGTCACAGTCTATGGCGAAGAGGAATATGTGGTTAGTCACCTAAGCAATTCCAAATATGTTGAGTTGGAGGACGAATTCATCGAAACTCCATGCCAATCATTTGAGGTGGTCTCCCCAGATGTCTCTACCACCAAGCATATTCCTGCTACTCCAACTACAACTATGGCTTCTCTCAAAGATGCCAAAGCCATGATTGAACAGGGTGATTGCACAGTATGGGGACAGCTTCCCGATATACCCTACAAGTCTGACAAACTAGGTCTGGGCTATGATAGTGAAAATCAAAAGAATGATCAAAGTCCTCGTTCTGAAGGATTGATGTCACACTTCGTCAGCCAAGAAGTAAACGCTATTGAAGATGAAGGAGTGTTCTTGAACCATATCATTCAGCCATATCCAGATGAGATTCCACCCATTTCCATGGGAATGTGGGATGCTGTGGGAGAACCAAACGGCGGGTATAATTATCAGTATACCACACCTCAGAATTCTTATATTGCTATGGAAGACATTACCCCGACTGGATGGGGTGATCAAATTGGAAATGACGAAAGTTTCACAAGTCCCGTCACTGAGCAATATCAAAATCCACCCAAAGAAGTATGGGACACGCTAGGAGAACCCAGCGGCAAATATGACTATATGGTGAAATATTCCGCTCCTCCAAGCTCACAAATTGCTATGAAGGACATTGTCCCAACTGGATGGGATGAACAGTACGATGACAATTTCGCTCTTGAAGAAGCCAGGGAAATACCAAATAACGAGGGTTGCTTTCTGTCAGCATACACTCCTCATCAGGATGCACAAGTCTCTATTCAAAACATCATCCCGACTGCATGGGACGGCCTTATCGAGCATCTCGCTCAGCCAACAGAGATATCTCAGCCTGGGCTCTCGTATCCAGCAGAGTATATCCCTTATCCCGAAGGATCACCGGCTCATTTTCCCACTAATGAAATCAATGCTGTGGAAGATGAAAAAGACAACTGCAACTGGAACAGCTGGATACTCCCTGCTCACAACAGTGGATTGAACAACTGGAAAGCTGAGGATGTGATCTCCTTTGACCAGGAGTAAATGCCATTTCCTGTTTTCTTTGTGTATATTGTGCAAAGATAAAAATGGTTCCTGAACAATCGAACCATGAGCTTGAAAGCCGTGTGCCTTAGCACACTGGTCCTTCTATAAGGGCTTATCATATCATGATCATGTGCATTCAATAAAATCATGGGACGCTTGCATATTTAAATTTTATGATCCTTTTTCCTTCTTTCTTCGCTTTCAAATAGCTATGTTTTTTTTCTTCACACACACTCACATAACTAACATGCAGATTCACATACACTCTGGATCCAGTCAACAACGATTCTGCTATTGCCCGTCATGACTTTGAAAATCCGATCTACCAAACTGAGGACGAAAGTGAGGAAGATTGTGAAGTGCCAAGAGAACTTGCAAGGCTGCTAGAACAAGAAGACAAGGCCATACAGCCTCACGAGGAGCCAATTGAGGTCATCAACTTGGGCAGCAACGAAGAAAAGAAAGAAGTCAAAATAGGGGCTGATTTAGAACACAGCGTCAAGCAAAGACTGATTCAAATGCTGCGAGACTACGTCGAGATATTCGCCTGGTCCTATGAAGATATGCCAGGCCTTGACACGGACATTGTAGTTCATCGCCTGCCAATCAAAGAAGGTAGCACTCCAGTCAAACAGAAACTACGAAGGAGTAGGCCTGATATGTCAAAAAAGATCAAAGACGAGGTTGAAAAACAGTTCAATGCCGGATTCCTAAAAGTTGTAAGTTATCCTCCTTGGATAGCTAACATCGTCCCTGTACCTAAAAAAGACGGGAAAGTCAGAATGTGCGTGGACTACAGAGATCTGAACCGGGCAAGCCCCAAAGATGATTTCCCTCTACCACACATCGATGTACTGGTTGACAATACCGCACAATGCAAGGTATTCTCCTTTATGGACGGATTCTCAGGGTACAATCAAATCAAGATGGCACCCGAAGACATGGAAAAAACAACCTTCACAACACCCTGGGGAACCTTTTGTTACAAAGTAATGCCCTTTGGTCTGAAAAACGCAGGAGCAACCTATCAACGTGCAATGGTAGCGCTATTTCATGATATGATTCATCAAGAAATAGAGGTGTATGTCGATGACATGATTGCAAAATCCAACACCGAGGAAGAACATTTGGGTCATTTACACAAGTTGTTTGACAGACTCAAGAAATACAAGTTGCGACTGAACCCAAATAAGTGTACCTTTGGAGTAAGATCCGGCAAACTCTTAGGTTTCATCGTCAGCAGCAAAGGTATTGAGGTTGATCCCGCCAAGGTTAAAGCCATTCAAGAAATGCCTATACCTCGTACCGAGAAACAAGTCAGAGGATTCTTGGGACGTCTAAATTACATCGCCCGATTTATTGCCCACATGACTACTACTTGTGTGCCGATCTTCAAACTGTTGAAGAAAGATCAAGTGGAAAGGTGGAATGACAAATGCCAGTTAGCCTTTGACAAAATCAAAGAATATCTCCAAAAACCTCCAATCTTGTTGCCACCTGTGGAAGGCAGACCTCTGATAATGTACCTAACTGTGTTAGAAGACTCAATGGGGTGTGTACTAGGACAACATGACGAATCCGGCCGAAAGGAGCACGCAATCTACTATCTTAGCAAAAAGTTTACCGATTGTGAAACAAGATACTCACTACTCGAAAAAACTTGTTGTGCCTTAGCTTGGGCAGCTCGCCGGCTAAGACAGTACATGCTAAATCACACCACTTTCCTAATCTCCAAGATGGATCCCATCAAATACGTGTTCGAAAAACCTGCTCTCTCTGGAAGAATAGCGAGATGGCAAATGATCTTAACAGAATATGACATTCAATACACTTCACAAAAAGCAATCAAAGGAAGTGTGGTAGCTGATCATCTGGCTCATCAAGCAGTGGATGATTATCAAGCATTGAACTTTGACTTCCCAGACGAAGACATTATGCTAGTCAATGACTACAAACAACCAGGACCAGAAGAAGGACCCGAGCCAGGATCCCGGTGGACTATGGTTTTTGACGGAGCTTCTAATGCACTTGGCAATGGCATCGGAGCTGTGATCATTTCCCCCGCAGGAGGTTATACACCATTCACTGCCAGATTATGCTTCAATTGCACTAACAATATAGCCGAATACGAAGCATGTATTCTGGGTCTCAAAGCTGCAATCGATCTAAGAATCAAATTCCTGGAAGTCTACGGAGACTCGGCCTTGGTAATCTACCAAGTCAAAGGGGAATGGGACACGAAGCACCCGAATCTAATTCCTTACAAAGAATATGTGCTGAGTTTGATTCCTTACTTCGAAGAAATCACTTTCGAACACATCCCACGCGAGGAAAATCAACTAGCTGATGCTTTAGCTACCATGTCATCCATGTTCAAAGTCAGGTGGGACAACGAGGCGCCTATGATCACCATTTACAGGCAAGATGAACCATCCTATTGCAATGAGATCAATACCGAAGGAACCGAGGAAAAACCATGGTTCCATGAAGTAAAAAGATATCTCGAAGCTCAGGAGTACCCTGAAGGGGCATCCATTAACGACAGAAAGTTTCTAAGGAGATTTGCTGCCAAATTCTTTCTAAGCAATGGAACCTTATACAAACGCAACCATGACTCGACTTTACTTCGCTGTGTAAACAAGAAGGAAGCAGAACAGATCATGGAAGAAATACACAATGGTGCCTTCGGTACTCATTCCAGTGGACATACAATGGCTAAAAAGATCCTGAGAGCAGGTTATTACTGGTCTACCATGGAAACAGACTGCCATCATCACTCCCGAACATGTCACAAATGCCAGATATACGCTGACAAAGTACATGTACCTCCAGTTCCATTAAGCGTCCTGACGGCTCCTTGGCCTTTTGCAATGTGGGGTATTGATATGATTGGAGAAATCAAACCTACTGCCTCCAACGGACATCGCTTTATCCTGGTCGCTATTGACTACTTCACAAAGTGGGTAGAAGCAGCTTCATTTGCTTCTGTTACCAAGAATGTGGTGGCCCGGTTCATCAAATACAATCTCATTTGTCGGTACGGCATCCCTGAACGGATTATCACGGACAATGGCACAAATCTAAACAACAGAATGATTACTGAACTTTGCACACAGTTCAAGATCAAACATCATAATTCCTCTCCATATCGACCAAAGATGAACGGCGCGGTGGAAGCTGCCAACAAGAACATCAAGAAAATCATACAAAAAATGACAGTAACCTACAAAGACTGGCATGAGATGTTACCTTTTGCTCTTCATGGTTATCGCACATCTGCGCGTACTTCAACAGGGGCAACTCCATTCTCCTTAGTCTATGGTATGGAGGCAGTTCTTCCAATTGAAATTCAGATTCCTTCCCTAAGGATTATGAAAGAAGCCAATCTAGACGAAGACGATTGGATTCAAACACGGTTGGACCAGATAAACTTGATTGATGAGAAAAGGCTCGCAGCTATTTGTCATGGTCAGCTATACCAAAAGCGTATGATCAAAGCCTTCAACAAAAAAGTCAAAAGTCAAGCATACCAAACTGGTGGCTTGGTTGTCAAACGCATCATCTTACCACAAGGTGATCCCAGAGGCAAATGGACTCCCACCTACGAGGGACCATTCATAATCAAGAAAATATTCTCCGGCGGCGCCATGTTGCTTACCACCATGGATGGCGAGGATTTCCCACACCCTGTGAATGCTGACATAGTCAAAAAATACTTCTCTTAAAAAGAAAAAAAAACAGCTCGCTAAGTTGAAAACCTGAAAGGGCAACTTAGGCAAAAAAATGAGCGTCTCGGTGGATTGAAAACCCGAAAGGGCGGTCCAGGCAAAAGTTAGAGACTAAACAAATACTATCCCGGTAGGCTGAAAACCTGAAAGGGCGGCCTAGGCAAAAGTTAGGGAATGAAGCATACAACAGTGTTCCGTTCAGCTGCCTACTCACCATCAAGATTCAACACCTCAAAGACACCGATCAGTCCAATCACTTTCTTCCAACAAGTGAGGGATGAGATGCTCGAAGACAGATTGGCAATAGCAGAGTTGAAACTTGACTGGATTGTTTTCACATAGCTATTTATCTCTATAAATATTTTCCAAAACTTTCTGACAGTTTCCTACTTCTAGGATTGTTGTCTCCCTGTGCTAACCAGCCTATCATGGCTCTTTTTCAAAAATCAATGCAGCTTAGGCTCAAAAATCACCATTTTCACTTTTTCTGTTTAAATACGTAAGCGTCCCAATGATAATTTTGAATGAACATGTGCATTTGAATATGATTGATGTTTACCAGGAAAAACAGGAATAGCATTCAGGAAATGTCCCAATTATCTGGACATCATCCCATCAGAAGAAAATCCCCAAGAGAAACGCATTTCTCAGCAAATTCCTCAAAAAGATTTTCTCTTCAAAAGAAGTCTTATCCCCCAGCAGGGTTGTTCCAGATTACTATCTTCAGAAGGTGTGATCCCCGCACCCGGACTTGGTCAGATAGTGCATCGGAGGATTATGCATCTTCCTCATTCCCATTTGAAAGGGCATCAGAACTTCCAGCTACCTTTCATTCTCAAGAGATATTCAAAGATCCTTCAACAGAGTACCATGGTTCTCAAAGAATTTCCCCAGCCAAGGGTACTCAAACAAGACAAAAGATCATCAACGATCACAATATAGTCATATCCAGATGACTGGCGGAAATTTATTTTCCCAAATAAAAGCTCGACATCTCACATTCATACATCACATATTCATATTCATACATCATATTCATACATCATATTCATACATCATGCATCATGCGCATATTCATACGCATATTCATACACAACATCACATGCATATTTCTCCGGGAATATCTCACATTTACATGCATCATAAACATTGCATATCACTAACTTGATTTTTCAGGTAGACGGATATCTTCAACAAAGATGTTCTCAATCACATGCAGTGTTCACCTGAATTCCATGAACGGTTCTCTCAGATATAATCAAGCCGAAGATTCATTCTGATCACTTACCAACTCAAAAACAAACATTGCAGATCTAAAGTTGATACCTCAGACGGTTCCAGAACGATCTAACATTGCAGATCTAAAGTTGATACCTCAGACGGTTCCAGAACGATCTAACATTGCAGATCTAAAGTTGATACCTCAGACGGTTCCAGAACGATCTAACATTGCAGATCTAAAGTTGATACCTCAGACGGTTCCAGAACGATCTAGCATCACAGATCTAAAGTTGATACCTCAGACGGTTCCAGAACGATCTAACATTGCAGATCTAAAGTCGATACCTCAGACGGTTCAAGAACGATCTAACATCAAAGATCTAAAGCTGATACCTCAGACGGTTCCACAATGATCAACTTTCAAAATCTAAAGCGGAAAAACTTTGGACAAGTTCCGTAGCAATCATCCTCCTAGACTTAAAGCGGTAACCTTGGACGGTTCCGAAACAGTCAACACAAAGACTTTCAAATCCTTCATCAAGATATAATCAATGGATTCATTCTGATGAACAAACCCTCAACCCATTTACCAGGTGGCATCTGAAAGCCCATCTCAGGTAATGTTCCAATCTGCCAACAACATTTCGCAGACGACATTCAAATGCAACTTCCAACATCTCTTCTGATCAAGGTAAGTGCAAATTTTCAGGGCATCTAAATATTCAATCATCTTCTACCTTCAGATTTCAGACAATCTCTTCAGGTTTAAGAAGATTGAATAGGGGCAACTGTTATACCCCAAAATTTGCCCGCATCTTTTTTCAAGAAAACTCCAATCTGAAAATTAAGAGTCTCATATAATCATGGATTTTTATTTCAACAAATATCCTGACATATGAAATACTTAGTTTTTAGAATTTTTCTTATACAGTAATTTGGCTTGCAGTTGAATTTATTCTTACGCAAACGCCAAATACTGTTTATTACTTCACACATGCTATTTATTTATTTACAGATAAATAGTACTGACACAATTGGTACAGAGTTAAATCTTTTTGCAGGCGCAGAATCAGGAAACTCAGACTGTACTGGTAACAAGTAGATTATTATTATCTTTTGTTTCCCACTAATTTTTGTACTATATTCCATTATTTTCAAAAATCTTTTCAAATCTCTTTTTCAAAAATCAAATCCTAACTTTATTCTCTACATCTCTCTTTTTCCCAACACTATCATACACTTTCTTTCAAATCTTATTTCCACTCAAATTTTCCTTTTGTACGGAATCACATCGTTCCCCAACGTCTCTATCCTTCTTTCCACTCTATAAATACCTCTCATTTTTTTCATAAAAATCTCACATCAAATTCTAATTCATCTCTCAAATTTCTACTTCATAATCCATCCTTTCTTCTTCCCCGACAAAATGGCGAAGCGGTGGGAAACGTGTTTTCTTATGGTCATCACCATTGCTACGGTGATCATGTCTTTCTTCTGTCTACATAGCCCGGAACACTGTGGACCTGGGATGCTTATGCTCCCAATCATCTACATGTTACTATTTGTAGCATGGGTTATCAATCGTCATTCTTAAAATTTGCCGTATTTCTTATTTCTTAAATGTACCGTTTATTCGTCGTACTGTTCAATATAGTATGTAATATTTGTACTGTCAGTATTAAATGTTGTACTATTTCTCATAATATTGCTTAATTACTCAGATAATATTTTATGTGTTTTCTGCCAGTCAAATATTCATTTTTCTGTGCATTAAATGATTTTCAGGGTTATTATCGGTAATTTTGCCCGCATACAGCAAATATTAGTTATTTATTATGTCTGTGTTTTTAACAAGTCATGTAAATAACTTTCATTTTTCGCATAAAACAAAAACAACAAAAAAGAAAATTAACTTTGACTGTTGATTTTTCACTCTAACTGCTACGTCAATACCTGAACAGTCAGTCGACAGCCAAACTGCTGGCAGTACAATTCTCAGTGTTTTGTACCATCAATCAAATCAATCTTTCACAATTCAAAATTCCAAGATTTTTGTTCTAGAAGTCTTCTGAATATCACGCGATTAGCAGAGACTCAACACTGCACAAAAATCAGGTACGCTTAACTGTCTCCTACATAAACAGTCCCTGACTAGGGTTTTCTTGTTTTTACAGGAGAAACAAGTTTTTGAGAGCTCAAATGGATTTCATACACATCCATATATCTCAAAGTACCATCATACAAATTTTCAAACTTCAATTCACTCAGACGCACCGTCAGCAGCTCAAACAGTCAACAGACGACCCGTTTGACCAAAAAAGTCAACAGACAGTCAAAAATGAAATTTTTTGTGAAAGTCCATATTTTGTCAAAGGATTCATCATTTGATCATTGGATGATCATAATTCATCAAGGAAAGATCAAAAAATCAACAAAACCCAAAGATTCAAAATTAGGGTTTTTGCCTGAAAAGTCAACTCCACTTTGACTGATCATAACTCTCTCATCCTTCATCCAAAAAATTCAAACCAAAGCTCATTTTGAAGGAAATTCAATTATCTTTCAAATGCCATTGATCCCATGGTCATTGGATTCACCATTTGAAAAATATGATCAAAGACATTACAGGTCATTTTCAAAGTCAACAAAAAGACACTTTTTTCAAAAGGACACACAAAGAGCATCAAAAATCATTTTGACATGAGACCAAAGGCATTGGTTAGAGGACTCTTTGAGGTTTCCAAAAAGTGCAAGAACTCCTTCATATGACAAAAATTGAGGGATTTACACCTTGTTGAAGTTGGCTAAATTTTGGGAAAATGCATGAAACCAACATTGCTCAAAAATGTATTTTTTCCAAATGGGGCCAAGTTTTCATGGTTCAAACATCATTTCCATAATATAATGGGCCTCCCACGACCAAGACAAAGCCCACATCATTTTTATCCATTTTTGATTTAATTTTATCACATATAAGATTAAATTTAAAAAGGAAAAGGGAAGGATAAAGCATAGCTTATTTTCTAAGCTAAAGCCTCCACATGTGACTTAATTATGCAGCAAGGAAGGTGCAAAGCAAGTCTATGGCAAGAGTGTGGAAAAATCAAGCAATGGTGGCTTAAATTTTAAGCTTGAAAAGTCAAGATTCCAACAAAGACAATCAAGGCTTATTAGCTTAGTTTCTAAGCACTTCAAGGCTTATAAATAGGCTAGAATATTTCAGCAACAAGAAGAGGGCCAACACACACGAAAATAGCCAAGGCATAGTCAAGAAAACTCACCAAAATTCTCTCAAAATTTCATAACTTTGTAATTTTCAATTTTCATATTTCCAATCAATATCAATACAAACAAACACTTCCAATTATCTTCTAAAATAATATAGAGTAAGAATAAACTCTTTGTGTGGTCCCATGAGAGTCGTAACATATGTATGGTGTTTTTCATGAACATACACATATAACTTTCGTTTTCCTATGCATGCTTGATTAAAATAAAAACTAACCACTTGCATGGACTCATGGCATGATATAGAGTAGGTTTGAGTGATCACATGCAAGCTTTAACGTGGTTTTGAAGCTCCACCATTTTTGAGCTTCAAACATGTGAAGCTTTCATTCTCCATGATACAAGCTTCAAATGGAAAAACTAACGACGCTATCATGTTCAGAAGGGTCCAATTAGGTGATCTGGGTGGCCTTTGTTTTTTTTTATTTTCATTTTGTAGGTCGTTCAAAAGCATGGAAAAAGAAAGAAAAATCCGCAGGAAAATCCGCAGGTAAATCTGCAGCAAAATCCGCAGGTAATATGAAGAAGAAGATGAATAGTAAGGTGGAATCTTTGACCAGCACGCGTGGCAGATTTACTCCCTCTCATTCGTTGGTCAACTGCACGTGGGTCCCACGTTGGACTCTCCAAATCAGCATGATCACATGTTGTCCCTCTATCCATGTGCATCATGTTACTTTAAATCTGAGCCACAAGATTTCCTAGTAATCTGATCCAACGCATCAGAAAAGCGCAGCCACACCATAACCCATCATAAATGACCACACATGATCACTGCTTTATTTATTTTTCTATTTTATTTTAATTTCTTGTTAAATTAATTAAAAATAGTTTTAAAAACCCAAAAAATACACAAAAAATATTTTTAGACTTCTAAAATAATATATTATTTTCTGAAATAAAAATATTTTATTTTTCTTCAAAATTTCAATATTTTGCATAATTAATTAGTATATATTTATATATTTGCTTTTTAATTATTCTAACCAATCAAAAAATCATAAAAAAAAAAATTTTCTTTATATTAAATATTGTTTATATATTATAAACTAATTTTGTACATATTTAGGATAATTTTCTCTTTAAGTTTTAATTATTTGTATAATTATTTGTATAATTATGTTTTAATTAGCTTAAATCAATTTCAAATCAATTTCAAAAATTCCAAAAAAATTAGTTTTGTTTTAAAATTAATTGACACATATTTTGTACATATTTTAAACTTAATTTCTAGGTTTAAATATATTTTCATCTTTTTTCTTCATTTTTATTTAATTAATCATGCATTAATTATAATTAAAATCAAATCATAAAAAATCCAAAAACATGCCTTTTATTTTTCTTGCAATTTAAATTCCTAGATAAATGTATAGGATGTCAAATTCATGTAAATAGGCTAGTTTACATTTCCTGCACAATCGATGTAATAGCGTAGATTTACTTTCCGCACTTTACATTTCCGCATTTTAATTTCCAGCAAATATAAACTGCGTGTATGTCAAAGATAAAATTGAACCGTTAGATCACTAACTTCAAAGATAAAATATCTGAATACAAACACAATCACACTTATACCTCTTAAGGTAATCCCTTCTCATTCTTTTCAAAATCAAAGTCAAAATTCTACTGTTTCGAGTACAAAATCGAACCTTTTGTTTATATCCGGTGAAAGGATAGATTTTTAAAGGAAATAAGGATAAAGACCTTACAACTCAAGGTAGACCTCCTAGTTTGCTTGCTCAAATCAAAACAAACAAAATTCTCATACACTGTTGTTTTTCAAAACAAAACTTTCAAAAAAGACAATACTTTGTATACATCCAAACACGGATTATTACAAAGTTAACGTTCTTTTCAAAACATCTTTCGAAAGATAAACAAGCATTTTGTATACATCCACACACGGATCATTACAAAATTCAATTTACAAAAGTATTTGAAACCACATATGAGCATTCTAAAGCAATTGAAAAGTGATCGAAAAACAAGTGAGCTAAGCAAACTTAAGAGCCCATGGATAACCATGGATACAAAGGGTGCTAACACCTTCCCTTTGTATAACCTACCCCCTTACCCAGAATTTCTTAAAGGTCTTTTTTCTGTTTCTTTTATAAACCTTTCCTTAATTGGATAAAATAAAAGGTCGGTGGCGACTCTGTGAATTTTCAAAATGCGAAAGCATTAAGCGATAAAAAAGAGTCAGTTCACGTATCTCTCCAGAACAGAGGTATGGCCCGGGATAAAAAACGGAGGTCCACACACACCATTAAGCAGTCATATGGTATAGCTGAAGATGTATTAGTAGAGATCGGTAAAGTTATCTTTCCATTTGATTTCCACATCATGGACATTCCCGAAGATGAAGAAACTCCTATCCTTCTCGGTCGACCATTTTTGCTTACTAGTCGCTGCAATTTTGATATCGAGAAAGGGAAACTGACGGTAAAGTCATTTGATGAAGAGGTAACATTGAAGGTGCTGGAAGTCAATAAGCATAGTGTAGATGGAAATAATCAACTTTCGGTTGGAACAATTAAAACTGAAGGAGAGAGCAAAGGTCCAAAACCTCTCCCAGAAAAAGCCTCAAGCATAGTCTCTGAGGTGACCTATTCGCATCGCATGCATCTGTCATAATTCCTAAGTTCATTCAAAAAGTCAAGAAGAAGAAGAAAGAGGAAAATCAAGGTGAGGAGATGAAGGTGGGTAATGATTTTAAGAGAAAAGTGGTCCATGCTTTTCGTCTTCCTGAGTTCGTGGTTGCGGAAATGACAAGCAACCAGGTTTGGAGGAGGAAGTACCCTCCCTAATAAAGGGTAATGGACCGTCGAGCCATGCGGCGTTAAACGAAGCGCTTCGTGGGAGGCAACCCACGGGATTTCTTTTTAATAGTTTTATGTGTTTTTGCATTTTATTCTGTAGGTACAAACAGTGTGTCTCTTGCAAAGAGAAAAGCGAGAAGGGGCAGATAAGTCTGGACATGAAAAAATAATAAGTTTGGAGGAAATCAAGGGCCGGACACGGCCACCCGTGTCCTGTGACACGGCCGTGTCACAAACCTTGAAGAATATTTATTTAAAACCCAAGGTTGGAAGGGAGGCAGAGTCCTGACACGGCCACCCGTGTCATGTGACACAGCCGTGTCAGGCATGTGCGCTGATTTTTGGTGAAATTTCATTTTCGAAAAGATGCAACGCATGATGTTGCAATTTCCATACCCTCCACCTCCGCCTTAGTGAGCACTGTAAGTCTCCCTTATTCTTGTCTACACATTGCGGACAATGTAAAGTTCAAGTGTGGGGGAGGTTCTTTCGTCTTAAGTTATTTTCTGTTATTTCCTTTTATTTCAGTTCCCTTATTTTCAATTAAGTATGTGTGTTTTGAGTCTTCAGTGCACCAGGATGAATGTGATTCCAGAAGATAGTATCATGGGAATGAAGGTGAAAAAGGGGAAAGACGCATCCTAAATTGGCTCCCGGGCACCTGTGAAAGTTGACACAACTGAAGAAAATGCTAGACGCAACTTGATGGTGCCAAGTGAATGAGTTTAGAGTAACCCGAACCGGACAGTAAGTTGTACAAAATGGAGACCATTGTTGAAACTGTAAGTAATACTCAACATAGTAAGGATATACAAAGCCAAATATTTCATATCATCATGAGAGCGCATCAGGTATGGCATTATCACTCTAATTTTGCATTTGGTCTTCATATAGTACACAAATTGATCACACACACTGATGCACTTTTGTTTGTTTACCCCAGAGCCTTTCTCATCCAACCTTTATGTCTATAACCCTTCGTTAACCAATCTTGATCCATAGTCCATTTTGTTTCTTTTGAGAAAATTCATAACCCCTCATGTTTCCCTCATATTCGGTATTAACTATAAGTCCTTACAAAAGTTTTGTGCTAAGCATGCGAAAAGATAAGTTTGGGGTAACCGAGTCTGGTAGCAAAAGAAGAAGGCAAGTGTAAAATAAAGAGAGAAAAATAAAACAAAAAAAATATATGCAAAAAAAAAAAGAGAAAAAGAAACTTTTCACACTTGCCATCACTTAAGAGTTCTAAAGTCCGGAAAGCATTAAAAAGCGCTAAACACCCCAAATACAGTGTATTGTGCAAAAGATCCCTGACGGATTAGTTGATACCAAACCATAAACCCTCGTACCCAATTTCTTTATTTATCCCACCTTACCTAAGCCTCGTTACAACCCGTAAGTCCTCAAAAAGTGTGTGTTATTGATTATGTGGAACTGTGTTAGAATGTGTACAAAATTTAAGAGTAGATATGCATGCCTTGATGAATGAGTGAAACACTTAACCTTGAGAGAATTGGTGAGGAGTGTGATTTAGCTTGCAGGTAAAAGAATGAGTCAACATTGAAGTGCAACGAAAAACTTCGGAAAGGGGAATCGAACACTTTGACACAGAAGTAAATATCAAGTGTGGAAGTATCAGTTGCGTTGTGGAGCAAAAGAAAAGTTCATGGGTGTCCTCTTGTTTTCTCGTCCATCACTTGAGGACAAGTAATGAGCTAAGTTTGGGGTTGTGATCGGCCACCAATTTCACCTTGTTCCTGTGTTCGAATCAAAGGAAAAACACTTCATTCGGTGGTATTTTAAGTTGTTCCAGTCTAGTTATTTTTAGTTTTGTTAATTTTCGTATTTGAGTTTGGTGTGTTATCTTTTCTAGTTTTTGTTGTTTTTCCATTGCTTTTGATCTAGTGTTTGGTAGTGTTTAAAGTTATGCAGTACAGGGCACGATTCGAGACAAGAAGAAGTGGATTTTGGTGAGACAGGGCTGTGACACGCCACCCGTGTCATGTGACACGGCCGTGTCACACTTGCTAAAGAGAAGAACTTGAAAACATGAAAACCAAGAAGACAGAGTTGTGACACGGCCACCCGTGTCATGGGACACGGCCGTGTCAGCATTGCGCACAAAATAAATCTAATTTTAAAATCGTTCAACCAGTCACTTAAGGAAGGGCATTATGGACTTTTCAGAAGGAAACATTTGGTGAGAGGATATTTAGTCACTGTTTGGAGAGGAGAAAATCACTTTTTGACGTACGAAAGAATTGCAGAAGAAAGAGGAGAGCTCTCAAGGGTTTTGGAGAACAGAGATCTTCAAGAGCAATTGCGATTGAAGATCAAAGCAATCCTATTTTCTTGTAATGTCTAATCTTCCTATTGTATTTTCTTTGAATATTATGAGCGGCTAAACCCCCCAATGCTAGGGGGTGTCCCTAAATTGCTATTGTAATGAACCTAATTTCCTTTATGTTATGAAATCGTTATGTGTGTGAACTTATTTGATTGTGCAAAGTGCTTATTGCTTTATCTATCGGACAAATAGATTTTTGATTTACGGTTAAGGGTTGGGTCGGACAAACCACCTTATCGTTGTTTGCACAATAATATTACGGTTGTTATTGCTTAGGAATGAGGATTCTCCGTAGTAACCGTAATAATCTTGATAAATTATATTGTGCTTGATCACTTCTTGAATTGCTAAGGAATTAGGATACAAGACAGTATCAAAAGGTTTTCCACTAAGGAATTAGGGAAGATAACTCTTGAGATTCGGTAATAGTTCATGTACACTGATATTTCGTAAATAAGGATTAAAGGTTGTTGCAAGGAAATTCATACACTTGACCCTAGCATAATTTCTCATATTGTTTTAAAGTCGCTTTTACGCTTTCTATTAATTCGTTATCATTTATCGTTATTTCAAAACAAACAACAAAACCCCCATGTTCCTTTATTCAATTGAATCATTACGATAACTTATATTTCCTACGCAATCCGCGAGATCGATACTTGGGATTAATCCCATTATTACTACATCGGTAAAAATAGTACACTTGCTATTTTACCGATCAAGATCCTCTGGTCACTTCACCGAATACACATCATTAAACGCTTCCCGCGAGCATATCCTGGCAGAATGCAAAAGCACTGATTTCAAAAATTCTAGCGTTGGCTTCCCGAAGCCTAGTGCTGCATGACCAAGGGCCGACAAATATAAATGGTGTAAATACCACAAGAGCCACGGTCACCTCAATGAAGACCGCGTCCATCTCAAAGACGCAATCGAGACTCTGATAAAAGAGGGACGTCTCTCAAGTACACCAAAAGAGGAGAAGCTCCTCGATGGGAATCCTAAGAAACAAATAACCCCGAGGAGGACAAATCCCCCGATCCGAGACTCATACAAGTTGCTCTCTGCGTCTCCCGACCAGAAGATTTTCTTCCCTCGTAGGAATTAACAACTACATTCAGTCCCTGGGAGAAGCTCCCAACAGCAATGGTCATCTCCAACCAACTCACCATCAGCTCGATGAAAAGAAAATTCGACGAGCTGATCAGCGCCAACTCAGATTTGGGCCCAACCCTCAGCAAATTCAAAGGGAAATCCGAGCTCGTCACATTCTATCTCGAGGAGCTGCCAGGAGGTTCCCCCAATGCCAACATTCCTCTGCTCATATGAGCAAGAATGGCCAACTTTGACATCCGCTGAATCCTAGTGGACGAGGGCAGCTCCGTCGACATTATGTACTCCCAACTGTTCAAAATATCCAGCTCGACGACTCCCACCTGACTCCTTACATGGGGTCCAATCTCTAAGGTTTCAACAGTACTACAACCAAACCTTAGGGTTTTGTGGAGTTAATCGTCACCCTCGGGGAGGGAGAAGCCTCAAGACAAGTCAAGGCTCGCTTTTTGGTCATAAATTGCTCGTCACTCTACAACTGCATTATTGAACAACCAACATTAGCCGAACTCACCGCAGTCCCTTCTACCGTCCACCTAAAGATGAAGTTCTACACAAAGAGAGGACGCCTCACCAAAGTGAACGGGGACATCGAAGCTGCGAGAAGGGTCTTCGAAGCCTCTATGAAAGGCTACCGCTCAATCATCACCAAAAAAATGCGAGAATAAGACAAGCCTGCCCAAGAAGACCCGAAGACCATGCCAGATGTCGGCTCAATAGACCTCGACACCCGCTTCACCAAAGACGAGCTGAAGGAAGAAAGGAGAAGAGCCTCAATCAGACACGGATGCATGGAGTGCTGCTGAGATGCCCGGTATCGACCCTGAGGTCGCCTGTCATCAACTAACCATAGATCCAACCGCTAGGGCAGTAGTTCAACATAGGCGTAGGCAATCTCCCGAGAAAGCGGAGGCTGCTGAGAAAGCTCTAAAAGACCTCCTAGAGGGAAATTTTATTTCTGAAGCCAAGTTTTCAACTTGGCCCTCAAACGTTGTACTCGTTAAAAAATCTAATGGAAAATGATGAATGTGCATTGATTACATCGATCTTAATAGGGCCTGTCCCAAAGATGCTTATCCATTACCTAACATTGACAGGCTGGTCGACAACTTGGTCGGCTATAAACTGTTATCTTTTATGGATGCTTATTTAGGTTATAATCAGATACCCATGGCAAGATGCGACAAATAGTGCACGGACTTCATGACCGAGTCAGGGAACTATTACTACAACGTAATGCCTTTCAGACTCAAGAACGCTGGAGCCATCTATTAGGGGATGATGAACAAAGTGTTTCGGGGAGAGATCGGAGACACCCTAGAAGAGTACATGGACGATATGATCGTCAAATTGCGAGAAGATACCGACCATACCTTCCACCTGGAGCACATCATCGACCAAGCGAGGAAGTGCAAAATGAGATTCAATCCGGATAAATGCACCTTCGGGGTACGAGCGGGAAAATTCCTCGGATTCTACCTAACAGAACGAGGAATCGAAGCCAACCCCGACAAGTGCCGAGCATTTTCCGAACTCCCAACGCCGTACACAAAAATTTCCATCCAAATCCTAAACGGAATGCTCACCGCACTTTCTCAATTCGTAGCGAAGTCCGCTCTCCCATTTTTTAAACTCTTGCGCAAAGGCGCATCTTTCTAATGGACCGACGAATGTGAGCAGGCCCTCCTTCATCTCAAACAACTCTTATCACAACCACCGGTCCTCACACCCCGCCAAAAAATGAGGAGACATTATACCTTTACCTGGCTGTCTCAAACGAGGTTGTCGGTGCGGCACTCATCCGAGAAACCATCGACGGGCAGAAGCCCGTATAATTCACTAGCAAGGCACTTCAGGGGCCCGGGGTCAGATACCAATAAATTGAAAAGGCCTCCTTGTCACTTATCAGTGCAGCAAGGAGGCTTAGATACTACTTCCAGGCACACACCATTGTCGTCAGGACCGACTAGCCAATCAAACAACTCCTTGCACGTCCAGACATGGCCGGAAGAATGATTAAGTGGTCGCTTGAATTATCCGAGTTCGGCATCCAATACAAAATCAGAAAATCCCTTAAGGCCCAAGTCCTAGCCGATTTCGTTGTCGAGATGACAATAAACGAGTCTTCAACCATGGTGAGCAACGTATGGACGATCTTCGTCGATGGAGCCTCTAGCTCTTCAGGGAGCGGAGCAGGCATAATCCTCGAGAACGAAGAAGGCCTCATCATTAAAGTTTCCCTTATTATCTCATTCCCCCGCGTTAAACAACCAGGCCAAGTACGAAGCGTTCCTAGCCGGTCTACAATTAAGCGAAGACTTGGGTGCCCGAGAGGTCAAAATCTACACCAACTCCCAACTCGTCGCGTCCCAAGTCAACGGCGATTACCAAGAAAAGAACAACACCCTCATCGAGTACCTGGCCTTGGTGAAGGAAAAAATGAAAAATTTCGATCAAACGAAGGTCGAACATGTTCCTCGCGAACACAAGACCAGGGCCGATGTCTTGTCCAAACTTGCAAGCACAAGAAAAAAAAAGGGGGAAACAAGATAGTGATCCAGGAGACCCTTCTTAGGTCGAGCGTATGGAAACCAGTCCCTCCACCCGAGGTAAACGCAATAGGAGACAATCATTGTTGGATGACCCCGATTTATAACTTCCTCACAAAGGGAGAGTTTCTCGACGACCAAAAAGAAGCCTCCACAACCAAACAAAGAGCATGCTCGTACGTCATCGTTAAGAACAAACTATACAGATGCGGATTTGCCATCCCTCTGCTCAAGTGCATCGATGCATCCCAAGCCCTCAAGGTCTTACATGAGCTTCACAAAGGCATCAACGTCGAACACCTCAGGGGACCCTCCCTGACACGGAAAGGTCTCCGTGTAGGTTAATATTGGCCCACGATGAAGTAGGATGCCAAAGACCACGTCCACAAATGTGACAGATGCCAGCGACATGCCGACATGCATCTGGCTCCATCCCACGAGCTCATATCACTATCCTCCCCGTGGCCCTTCGCCTGGTAGGGAATGGACATCCTCCGACCTTTCTCGGTCGGGTTTTACCAAAACAAGTATTTGATCGTTGTTGTAGATTACTTCACAAAATGGATCGAAACCGAGGCACTTACCAAAATCATAGCACACAACATACTCCGCTTTTACAAACAGAACGTGCTTGCCCGATTCGGAGTGCCACTGTAACACCCCAATTCTACCCAACGAATAATCGGTAATTATAACGAAAAACTAGATTTATTCAAAACTTTATCAAACAACGGGATGTCACACTTCACGTTAAATCATATATCAAAAACAACCTGCTCAATTATTTCAATCGATACATAACGCTTCATATTCGGATGAACCGATAACATTATTCTTTAATCTTTGAAACCAAACATCTTCATTTTAATTATGCAGCGGAATCACAAAATTCAAGTCATAAATAACATTATTTTATTCAACTAAAACAACTTAAAAACATCATTGTACTTCATCAAATACTATTTCAAATTCAGCATTTCAAAACAAATACAACATCTAAACATCTATCGTTCATCCCCCGAGTGCTACGTATCAGAGCGACAACACCAACTCGAACTTACGGCAACTAAATCTTCATCACTACAATCACCTGCACGTTACCAGTATAAAGGTAACGGCGAAACAAAAGAAAGGGGTGAGATATCAAACAATATAAACAAGTGTATGATAAACAATATATTAGGATTAGGATCATATAAAATCATCACTTTAACAGCTTATAACAACAATTAACACAACAATTTCATCGGCATAATAATAATCACAACATAATCACTAACTCATTAACACAAATCGTTCATCATCACAACGACTCAACAGTTACAACTCGAAATGCGACTCAATTACTATGCATATGCATGTGGTACCATTGGAGCAGAACTCTCGTTGTGTTTGCCATTAAGGCCAAGGCATAAGCCTTCATCATCATCGTGTTTGCCATCAAGGCCATCGTAAACAGAGCAAAGCTCACATCGTATTGCCAATCCAAGCCATCACAAAGTATGTAAATGTATGCGACTCAATGAATGCAACATTACACATACAAGAATAGCAATCATTGTCACAAAAGGTATAAGCCTATATCACCATTGTACCAATAAATAGAGGTGCTCATCGTTACTTCAACACTGGCCACGTGCCTACAACTTACCCAGCTGTACCTGCAAGTCAGCATATTTCACATAATTTCAACAAAGCAACACAACCACAATTATCTACTAATTAATCTTAGTTACCCAAACAATTTTCATTAAATTCCGGACAACTAATTATACCGCCTAAATCTACTAATTCGGTTAATCAGTACTATTTTCATTAACTACTATTACTACTAATTGATTATTTCTCTGCTACTAAATATACCTGCTATCAAAACCATCTGTCATCAAAATTCCACCTTTCCTGCTATAAACCAGATCCTGCTAAAACTACTTGGGACTGCTATTTTCTATTTTCTGCTAAAATACCACTGCCATCACTTCTACGAATTAACTACTAATTAGTTTTCTATTCCTAACTCTCTGGTTAATTAAGCCTCAATATCAATTTAATGTTACTAATTTAATTAAGCCTAGTGTCTATATATATATATATATATATATATATATATATATATATATATATATATATATATATATATATATATAATACAGATGCTACTAAGATACAACATGCCAAGCTATGAAACACAAAGCGTGGTCCCACCATGACCATATGAGACGCACGCCACTTCCTTCCATCAGGGCATGACGCCCGTTCCCTCCTCCCATGGGCTAGGGTGCCCGTTTCCCCCCTTGGAGACATCCGTCTCTCCAATCCCCACTAGAGGCGCCCGCCTTCACCAATCTAGTGGGTCCCACTTGGCCAACACGTGGTGGCCTTTAATTGAAGGTACCTGCAACTTCCATTCTCTTGCGTTTAACCAGCGTAGATTATCTTCCTCGCTTAATAAATCAGATCACAAATTTTTCCAGTCCATACAATCCTCTTCGGTTTCGATTCAATTAATATAATTAATACAAAAATTCAATATCCAGCAACAATTAACAACTTAATCGATCACTAGGACGAATTCATCAAGCATCAAACAAACAATCCATGGTATCAATTAATATAATCTCAATCCCACATACTAATCATCATATTCCCGATTATAAGATTCGAACCCCACCCTTACCTTGAATTGGAGATCGCCTCTAATATCCGATCGAGTGCAAGCCTTTTCCTTTTCCTCGAAATCAACTATCAATTCCTCCTTTTTTCCAAAACCCCGTTCCTCTTCGTCGGCAACTTCGTTTCACGATCTATTCTCCTAAAAGCCAAAACCTTATTTTTCACAGAAACGTAATTCCATATATACTCCTTTCTAATCCAATAAATCAAATAATAATAATATAATTACTATTATTTATTAATGGGCCTACTAATCGCACACCACCATATTGCTATATATCACACCATAACTAAACCAAATTAAATAATATTATTACTAATATTATTTTCTTCAACCAAAAATCCAACTTTAATAATTCTTCGATTAACCGACTAAATAATCCAATTCCTCGTCTTATAATATCACTAATAAATCCAACTTTGATCGAATTTCCATAATAAATCCTTGAATAATTTATTTAAATAATTAAATAAATTTCCGGGTGTTATAGAACGCTTCCCGAGGATGCGTCGCGAAACACAAAACTATGTTCAAGGCGTCAGAAGCCACCCAATCCTTGAGTCTCCGCGGCAGAACAACCTGCACGGTGGAACACCTGCTCAACGGGAAATTCAATTTCCTCGGGGTCATCCTTCACGTCCACTAGATCGATCTCAGGGTTTTCATCGGCCATTTTACCTTAAAAGCAGAGGAAACGGTGAATTCAACTATAATCAAATCCACTCTTCCACCACAAATCAAGTGAAAGGGCGAGGATGGTTGGTCGGCCCAAAACCCCTTCTTTGATACAGACAAGTCCACACACAGGAAACAATATTCTCTCCCTCACGCGGTGGGGGGTAGATCCTCCTCGGGGCATCCCTCCCTTATCCTCGCCACACTCGTATCTCGCTCGGCGAAAACATGCAAAGAAAAACAAATCCTCCCTATCTCGCTCATATCCTCTTCAAGCCAATCGAAGGTTGTCCGTCTTACTCATAAATTCCCTCAAAACAATTCTCTCATCATCAGCATATTCATGGGGTGCTCGAGAAATTCATGCAATTTCTGGACACTTTAAGCGAGGAAATTTAAATAAATCGTTGCTACACGCTTATTTAACTCATTAATCAACCCTAAAAACCCAGAATGCTAGCAATTTGTAACAAAGTTGAGAGGAGATTACTTACTTGCTAAAAATAGAAAACTAGGAAGGTTGTAGTGACGAGAAAGATCCTTGCCCTTTATAGCAGAGCAACGGAGGGAAAAGCTTTAGCGAAATGTTCAAATGGTCTTCTTTTCCCCCTTTTATAGCAAAGCATTACGGGGAAGTGTGAAGGGGAGCCATCATTACCATTATTATCTAGGCTGCTAGACTCCCCTAGATCATGATGGCGCCATAACCACTTTCCACGAGTCATAAATAACCTGACATTCCATCTGTAGAAGCTCAAACGCTTCCTATTCCCTAGACACATAAAGGCCAATTAAATGATCCACCTCTTCAGCACGAGGCTCCTCGAGAACTACCAGATAAACATACTAATTAAATATCCCAATAAATCGAGGATATGATTCCCGTTAGGATACGTCCTCATCCTCACACGGCACCCCGGTCAATTAGGAACGCCCGTACGATCCTCTGCGGATAACGGTTATGATCAAGGAGGCATAAAACAATCTCGATCTCTACGGCGCTCCTCGTTCGCTGAATAGCGTAAAGTCATTGCTTCTGGTAGAAACAAAGACTTGGGGCCTCCTGTTCTGGTCTGGGCCGAGCAGGCCCAACACTTATCACTAACGAGCAGGCCCAATCCTTGGGTTGAGGCCGAGAAGGCCCATTCGCGCTCTAGGCCCAATAACGCCTACATTAGCCGTTACGGAAGTCAAGTTCACGTGCTCGCTAAAAAGTACATGGTCAAATCCATTAGCGCAGGATTCGGGCAACTCCCTCCGAACCCTATGTTCTGTCCACCCAGAATGTGAGTCACTAGCTGACTCAGCCCTACCACGTAAGATTCTAGCAGTTTCCTAGCACGTGGGTCTCCAATGGATCCGGCCCAATTAGGAAATCTTGGTCAAGCGCCAAGGGCTATAAATACCCTCTTACAATATAGGGTCAGGTATTCAATATTCATTATATCTCACCTTTTCCGTACTTGCTCTCCTTGCTCTCAAACTTACTTTAGCATTGGAGTACCTTGCAGGTACACCCCCTAGTTCACAGAAGTCCAAAAAATTGCAGGCCACGACGATCCTTCTGATTTCATTGTACTTTCAAACTGTTTCAACCCTCAAGTGAATTATCCATCATCTTCGTTGAACCCATCTATCCTTTATTAAACATTGAATCTGGCGGGTGAAACCCTTACAGTTCTCTTTAAAAACTCCGCCTTTTGTTGAAATCCTTACTCTTTTCACATCAACAATATCCTTATTTTACTAATTGTCGACAATAACCCTCAACCCGAATTTCGACTTAACTAGGCCGATAAAATTGATCTTCCTCCTTATCATAGTGTTCATTATTTTCATAGATTTTTCCAGTAAGTGTGCTTATTTTTCATGATCCAAATTGAATCATACTTTCATAATCTAAAATGAAAATCTAGGAACCCCCGTGTATTTTTTATTGCATTCAGGCGATGATGCAGCGCGAGTCATACAATGTGTTACTTACAGGCAACGACTTAGTATTCATATTATTTTTTAACTGATTCATATCATAAAGATTCGACAAAATTTTACATTTATTGTGGACTTCTAAACACAACCTAGTAATGTATTTTTTCTATAATAAATGTATAATTCTGGTCTTACTTGTTTTTTTGTTATGAGTTGTGAATTTGATGTATTTTTAGTTGTCTAGTATGTTTTTATATAGTATCACGTATATGATTATAAGAATTGCAGTAAAAAATCTATTTTGTAATGTTGAATATGCCAAACTTATGTTATAATTATTGAATTTAAATTTATAATAACTTTAATATTATTTATTGCAAATTTTTTATTAGCAATTGATTTATGTTTTTTTTTCTTTCTAAATAATGCCATCAATTTTTTTATTGGTGCAAAATAACAAAATTAAAATTATTATCAAATTTCCATTTGTAAAGAATATTTAAATATGGTTCATAAATAAAATTGATAATATTTTATTATGTATGATATAAAGAGTTGTGAATTTGATGTGTTTTAATTGTTTGGTATATTATTGATATTGTATCAACAAAGTATAATTGTTTAGTTAACATAAACAGAAAGTTTTTGTTGTTTGGAATTTTTTCAAATATACATTTTTTTAATTAATTGAAATGAATGAAGAATAATCAGAATCATATAATCATCAATAGAAACAATTTTATTATATAGCAGGTAAAATAAATATTGAACAATTTTTACATGAAGGGGAATCAAATATTCACCTAATTAAACCATTCTTTTGTAACCTACAAAGAGAGATATTTAACAATATTTACATGAATGGAAATATTGAATAATTTTTATATGAATGGAAATATTAAACCATTTTTATTTTGAAGAAGAATAAAATATTCATCGATACAACATGTGAAGGGAGAAGTTCAACCGTATTTACATGAATGGAAATATTGAACATTTTTTACATGAGGGAGAAATCAAACAATGCATTCTTTCCTTCTCATGCTTTCCACAATACCGTAGAACATGGGTATACATTTTATGGCATAAAAGAGAATGTACGTCTTCTATTTCCAAACGTCAGGATACACTAGATTTTGTTATTACTCTTCTCTTTACTTAATTTTAATTTTTCCATTTATTTTTCAAATTATTTTCTCTTAATAGACCATGGGTATAAATTATTAATCATTTTTATCTCTTGTTATCACCTCCTCTTCAGTATTAAGAGTTTAACATTTTTTCTTTATAATATTAGTTATTATTTATTTATTCATTCACAATATTAAATTATGTATTCTAATATATTTTATTTCTCTCTTTTTATTTTATTTTGAAATAGTTTCCATAATTTATTAATTAGACAAAAAAATAAGAAAACTTGTGAGTAAATATCATAAGACACCCTTGATGCAAAAACATTTTTTCCGAAAAAACTCGAACACTTTTTATTTTCTATAAACTCGTTTTTTCGAAGAAAAAAAAACTCGACTTTTCGCTTTTTCAAAAATACTTATTTTTAGTTTTTCTAAAAACTCCATTTTTTTGTGATTTTGAAAACTCTGACTTTTCGTGTTTCCGAAAACTAAACTCTACTTTTGGTATTTTCAAAAAACTCATTTGTAGTATTTCCAAAAAAACTCGATTTTTTAGTATTTTCAAAAAATTCAACTTTTGTATTTTCGAAAAAAACTTATTTTTTGTTTTTTTGAAAGATTTTTTTTTATATTTGAAATAAATATTTTTTTTTATTTCTAAAAAATTGGTCTTTTGTATTTTCGAAAAAACTCGATTTTTAATTTTTTTTTTAAAACAAGAATAAAATCAATTTTTTTTATATTTCCTCAATTTAAAACCATGATGCAGAGTATTAGTAACACTAAATCCATTAATCATCGGTGGAGTTGATGGTTGAAATCAAAAACACCGTGTTTGTTTGAAAAGATAAAGAAAGGGACCTTCATGCATTCTTTTTGAATAATAATTTACATGTAAATGATTAAAAATTGATTGCTTTTATTTTAAAATTAGAAAGGTAAATAAAAAAATTTACTATTTTCAAAAGGCATTTTAAAAATAAAAATAAAATTGTTTTGTCAAAATTGTTTTACATCAATCATATATATTTCAATTTTTATTATATTATCTTTAAAAACATTATATATTAAATTAAAAATAATTTCAAATTTTCTAACCAAAATAGTTTATTATTTTTAAAAGAGATAATAAATCAATTTCTATAATCTCTTTTGAATATAAAAATATTTGAAAATCAATAGTATAATTATTTCTATATATAATTTTTTTTTGGAAATATAAAAAATTTATTCCCGTTATTATTCGACATATACGTATGGATTGCGGAACTGTCACTGATTATAAAACGCAAGTTACTACTATGGATACGGAAGACTTTATAAAGTTTTAATAAATTAGACAAATAAATATCCAAAATTAGAATTAGTAGAAAATCATTAGAATTAAAATTAAGTGTAATATTATATTTATTAAATTTTGGACTATGCTTATAAATATAAAAAAATGAAAAGTGAGTTCTACGATACTGTGTTTGTTACTCGTGCGTTCGCACAAGTACAGTTTGTTACTCGTGCGTTCGCACAAGTACTATTGAACGCACAAGTACTATTGTGGTACGCACGCTTTTGTGTTTGAAAATATAATTAAAATGTTAACAAGAAAAACAAATTTGTATTAAAAAATATCACCCAATCACTTTTTCATATATCATATTAAAAAGTATTGTTTCTTAAATTATAAATAATTTAAAATAAAAGCATTAGTAAAATAAAAAATAACATGTTTTTCCCGTGTTTGAATTCATAAATTTTAAATACTTTATTTTTATTATCTCGAATTGTACACACAGAAAAAGGTATAACCCGTAAGGTCGCACGAATTCTTGATAGTAAGATACTCGTGCCCGCATCCATATCTGCTTATTTTAATGAATAATTACGCGTGCCCGTATTCGTACCCATTTGCGGATTTTTACCCTACCTGTTAAAAGTATTTTTGCGGATACTCGTAGGGTATGAGGTAAATTGTCATCCCACGTGTGTATATATATATATTATTATATATATATATATATATATATATATATATATATATATATATATATATATATATATATATATATATATATATATATATATATATATATATAATAATTGTGGTAATAATAAACCTATAATACAAACTATACAAAATTATATAAACATTAGATCAATAGTGTTATTGTTAAAATGGTTGATAATATTTTAAAAGTTGTGCATTTATTATTGATTGATTTGATTTTATCCCTTTTTAATGAATTTCTATGGAATTTATTATATCTTCGATTAAAAATAAATTATAGTTAATAAATTAAAAAAAAGAAAATATAATTACTCTAAATATAATTAAAAAATTTATAGCAAACACAAATTAAAAAAATTACTAAAAATAAAATAAATAAATAAATTTTAAATCAAAACTAAATAAAAAGATTAAATAAATACAATTTGATTATGTGTTTTCCAAAGGCAGGCATGTCTTTGACTTATGTTAATTAACTAACTTTTTTCCGTTTGAACAAAATTAAAAAAGAGATTTTGAAAAATAAATATAAATAAAAAAATTATTAAAAAAAATGTATGGATTCATGTACTCTATAATTGTGTAACACCCCGTACATATATGTTAAGAATAATATGTAGTGATGCTAAAATGGTACAAGAAACATGCATAAGCGGGAAAAAATGACAAGAATTTGAAACCGTATACAAGTCAACTCTAAATATAAAGTGTATACAATCAGCTTGTCCAAAACAATGCACAGCGGAAAGATAATGTTTGCCGAGGTCTTCCTGCCATCAACTCGTCCACGGTCTTCAATACGAGACATCTAGCAATTCTTCTACTTCAAACCTGTTCCTAAAAAATATTCAGAGAATTGGGGTGAGATTACTAAATCTCAGTGAGTTCCCCAATCTTATGGGTTCACTCGGTTCTACAAGGTTCATACGAACAAACGGATCCGCCGTGGATCCGGGGTTTCCTCACGGTCAGGTACAAATACACAACATGGACAATATCACCATTGGAAGTCTCATGACTAACCAATGAGATAGCAACAAAAACACAAATAACACACAAGTATGTTGTTGCTAGTACAACCACGTCACCGTGATTGTACCAGCCCACCGGCGAGGACCTAATTATATTGACTATGTGGCATCACTAGGGGTGAGTAAACGAGTGATCTTACCGACATGGTATCACAATCCCATTGTACCAACATCTGATGTTTTCCCGCTATAGGAAATGCCTTTTTCAATGCACGATGAGTATACACCAAATCATTTCCATCAAGCACTAGCATTTCCTCGGTAACACGATGAGTATACACCAGATCATTCCCATCGAGTACCCACATATCTCACACCGATCAATGAGTATACACCAGATCATTCCCATTGAAAGTGGTGAATATGCCCAGCTATCCCTTCCCACCAATGAGTATACACCAGATCATTCCTATTAGCGGCCATCCACGGAGTATACACCAGATCATTCCCGCGTGGAGGGGGACATAAAGATGACGACATACGTAATGAGTATACACCAGATCATTCCCATTGCGTACTCGTTAATGCACAAAAATCACAACATACACGATGAGTATACACCAGATCACTCCCATCAAGTATGCATATAATCATATCCGAAAGTTTGATTAGAACAAACATAAATTAAGTGATCATTGTCACACATATCGTCAAGCCATAATAGCATTTATCATCATAAAGCATTCAAATTTGTCCAACATATTCATGCCAATAGTATATAAGTGAATATATAATGCGTATCATGTCTTATACCACAGTTTCACAAGTCTCGAAGGACAACGAAGGTATTCAGCTCCCTCTACGGGACTGAATTACTCTTGGGGGTAAATTTTACAAAATTCCGTTTACCACATTCGTTTCAATGGGCGTCAGATACGTCGAAGAGCAAACATATGGTACCGAGGGTATTTCCCTAGATAATACATGTTACTAGCTTTCTAATGATATAAACTCTGCGTCAAACGGACCTACGAGTCGGAAGTTATGAATTTCTGAAGTTGGAAAATTTTCCATTAAGACTCCGTGGTAACCATATCATATATACATGTTAGAATATCAAGTTGACCCTAAAATCCCTTGCATAAAACAATTATCTTACTTCACTATGTAATAGAGCATTCAAAGAGCTTTCCAATGCTTCCAAAGGCACCTAATTCCGAGTGACGAAACTCCAGTTATTCAAATCTGTTTTCCAATGCAGTGTCAGGAAAGCGGTTTCCAATCGATTTCCTGCACGCAGAATGCCCAGAAACCCCATTTTTTACTTGAAATCGATTTCCATCTGAGGAAAATCGATTTCCTGCAACTCAGACTGAAGAATACTTATTTTTCCTGCATAAAATCATTTCCAAAAGTGTTCTAACTCATCCCTAGGTTCTCCAATAATCCAAATCCAAATTCCATCATATTCCAACATTCCATAGCAGACAATTTCATCAAATAACACATATATGACCAATTAAATTAACATGCAATTGATCATTCTACTCTAACCCCAATATCATGCATTTTCCCCAATTTCTTACCCCAAATTCCTAACTAATGGAACTCACCTTGCATCAAAGGAGGTTAGGGTGATGATGAAGCTGCTATTAAGTTCCCATATTGGTCAAAAATTCTCCTTCAACATCATCAAACCCGCATGCATGTCTTTCCCAAAATTCAGCATCAGCCCCTCTTCTTCAAACGTGTTTATCTCCTTCAATATAGACCTCCCTATTTTGTGAAGGCTGCTCTAAGAGTGCAAAAATGGAGACATGCATGTGATGAACTTGTGTTCTTCTTTCATTCTTATGCCTCCAAGCCCTCCCCTCTTCAATTCTGATTTTTAAAATGAAAAACATTAAGTCATTCTATCAATTAAGTCCTTATGCTATTTATTTAGTGATGGAAATGACCAAAGTGTTCTTCAACCAAACCATATTTACAAGTTTGGCACTTGGTTCCTTTCAAGCCAATTCCTTACAATTACAATTATTTCTCTTTATAACTCTTAATATACACATTCTCATACTTAGACTTAGAGAAATAGTAGAGAAATAGAGATATTACAAATTGAATGGACAGTAAATACCTTAATAACATGCCAATAATAAAAATTAAATATTGTTATTAAAAAAAAGTAAATCAATACTCCATAATAGTGATAATTGAATGACATTGATTTTCTTTTAAACATAATTAAATCTATTTAACATTTAATTTTTCTATTTTCAAATTTTTTTAATTGAAATCTTTTAAATAAAATTCATTAAGTGCAAATTAATTTATAGTGACTATGATAAAGTTTTACCATTCACTAAAAATAATAAAGTATAATAATCATAATTAAATTAATTAATTAATTTAAAATTATATAAATAAAATAATAAATTAATTTAAAATATGATAAATAAAATGTAACAAAAAAGTTTTTCATAAATAAATACGATCATAAGAGAAATTAAAGATAATACTTACATTAATCATGAAGTTAAATAAAGAAAAATTGAGATGACATATTTTTAAATTTAAATGTTTATTAAACTTTCTTATACTATAGCCATTACAAATATCCGATTAGTAGGGATGGCAACGGGTGCCCGCAGGTGCGGGTTTTTTACTACCCAAACCCGCACCCGAAATTACCACCCGAACCCAAACCCAAAAGCTATTCGGGTGACGAAATAACACCCACGCCCACACCCGTTGGGTTCGAGTTTTTTCACCCAAACCCAAACCCGTAACAAAATACATAAAATATATTTTTCCTAGAATTTTCTTACAACTTTTCATAAAATATATATATATATATATATATATATATATATATATATATATATATTCGGGTGTGATTTCGGGTTTCGGGCGCGGGTTTCACACTACCCAAACCCGCACCCGAAATATCGGGTGGGACCCGAACCCAAACCCATTCAACTCGGGTTTTCACCCGTTGACTCGGGTTTGGGTGCGGGTGAGTCCTGCGGGTTTGGGTCTGTTTGTCATCCCTACCGATTAGGAAGTTATGTAATGAAAACTTTGGAATAAAAAATCAGATTAAAAACAACTATTCTTATATATAAATAAATTTATTAGAATTGATTACTCATCATGTTTGAGAATCAATATTATTATATTGAAACCAAACTCTTTATATGGAATGGAGAATATAGCTTTATTTAATTCCTCATAATTTCATATTCTAAACCCATCGTATTGTAAATCGTGATTTTGAAAAACGATTAACAAATCGTCATTTTGAATAACGATTTACATGTAAATGATTAAGAATTAATTTCATAAAACGACTTGCCTTTTTTTTTTTTGTTTTTGATTACAAGGAGGGCCAAAGGCCCGAGGAAGAAAAACTAAGGAGGGAAACAACTAGCAGAGGACACCCCACGAGCATCCTCAGCTAAAAACAAATGAGGATGCTCCTCTAACTAAAATTGAAACAAATGAAAAATGCTCCTCTAACTAACGATAAAATATTCACACTTATAAGAAACAAAAGTATTCACAAAAATTTGTTTTCAATTAAAATCCTGTTATTATTATTATTAGAAGTATTATTGAAAAGCATGTAAGTTAATTAGCACTAAGGTGCCTTAGTTTCAAAAAAAATAAAATAAAGATACAGAAAGAAATTAAAAAAAAAAAGCTTAGTTTAGAGAGTCATATTCTTTTGAGCACGTATGTAAATATAATAGCTATGAGCACATATTTAAATATAACAGTTTAATTTTTAGAAAAATACTATTTAATTCTATGTTTAAATAATATAATATGCACTACAAGAAAGTTGTTTTTCTGCGACATAAATTAGCGATGTGTCTTTCACGTGAGTAGTTGCGACGTGATTCCCACGTCACAACAAACTTTTATAATAAAAAAATCAATCCAACGTTATAATCACAGAAGTCAGAGGTTGGTTTTTTTAAAAAAACATGTGTGACGTGTGAGTCACGTCGCTACTAAAAAGTAAAAAATAAAAAAATACAAACTTTAACATTGTAGTTGGAGGGAGATTTGAAATTTTTTGAATTTGAGTTGTGACGTTACTCCCACGTCGCAACAGTTTACTTGGGAAAATAACTCTGCCACTTTTACAGATGTGGCAGAGTGTGTAATTATTATTATGACCGTTTGAGGGTAGCGACATGCAACCCACGTGTCAATGTAGCGACGTGAGGACCACGTCGCTGATTTTCTTATATAATAATTCAGAAAACCAAAACACTTACGTTTAGAAACGAAAAACACTTCATTTTCTTCTTCTCTGCTCTCTGGTTGCTCTCTTCTCCCTCGCCCCTGTTTTCATTGTTGCTGCTCTCTCAAGTGCTCTCTCAATCAATCTCTAATAATTTTGTTGCTGATATGGAGCAACAGCATGCGCGGCAGATAGAGGGCATTCTGAAGAAGCAAGCTGAGAATGAGATGAGGAGCAAATGAGACGATTTATGCAAGGTGGTGGAAATTACAGTAATGTTCCTGATCAAGAGCCGGAGGATGACGGAGTGGATGTTGATTTTAATCCCGATAATTATTTTCCGAATAATGATGATGCCTCTTAAAAATATTTTGTATTTTATTTGTTTTAAATTTATATTTATGTAACTTATTCTACATTTTAATTCATTAAAATATTAGTTTTAAATTTTTAGTTTTATTTAATTGAATTTATTATATAAAATTTATTATATGAATTTATTTTATAAAATTTTATGATATAAATTTTATTATATAAATTATATTTTATAAATTTTATTATATAAATTTTATTATATATTTTATTATATATAAATTTTATTATATAAATTTTATTATATAAATTAATTAATTTATTATATAAAAATACAATTATACCTGCGTTATTTAATTTTTTTTAAAAAAATAACATTCATAGTAGCGACGTGAGACCAACGTCGCTATAAAAGTCAATATCACAGTCTCCCACACCTGCCACACCTGCTCTGCGTGCAGGGAGATGTTCCCCATATAACTTTATTGCGACGTGGGAATCACGTCGCTACCTTCTGACGTGGTTTCCACGTCGCTACTAATTTGCCACACGTGCTCCTGCGACATAGCAACGCACGTCACTATTGTTTGAATGTGACGTGATTTTTAACGTTGCGACGTGGGATCCACGTCGCTGCAGAGCAGTTTTTTGTAGTGATGCTAAAATAGTTATGACCCTTTAATGTTAGATTTGTTTAACATTTTTTTAAGGCTACGATCAATTGTTATTTTTTGTTTGTGATTAGTTAAATCGAGAGATATCTCATTGCTTTCGTTTTTTTGTTTGTATAATTTTGCTGAAGAGAGTTCTCACCATTTGCTTTTTTAATGCCTCTTTGCTAAGTAACTTTAGAGTTGTCTATTTTTGAAGGCTCAGATTCACTCCAATATCAATTCTTTGGAGAATTGTTTTAACAATTGAATTGTTAATAGTTCGAGTCAATCTGGTCTGGTGTTGAAAATTGTTGTGATTTTTACTAGCAATTAAATTGTGACGGGGCATTTTGTTAGAACAAAAATCAATGGTTGTAGTTAGGGATGACAAAAATATCCATACCCGGAGATATTTGTGTCTGTCACGGATACGGGGCGGGTAGTATAATAGATATCCACGAATAAAATAAATGGATATTTAAATACCCATTTATTAATGGATATGGACATGGGTTTAATGTTACCGTGCCCGCGGATATCCATATTCGTTAATAATTTATAAAATTATTTAAATATTATTAGTTTATTATACACTATCTTTTCATCTTCTAAAAAACTAGTGTCCTCATATATATATATATATATATATATATATATATATATATATATATATATATATATATATATATATATATATATATATATATATTTGAAGTTTTCTTTAAAGAAAACATTTATATTCTATACAAATTTTATTGACTATTTCATATTTAAGCTTCTTCTATACTTCATACGTCACTTCAACCATTCCACCATCCAACCAACCAGTATCACTTTTTTGCTTCCAATCAGTGTTATCATTTCTACTCCTCTGTCGTCCGCTCTTCCACCAGAACTCACAATCACAATATAATTCTATATTTTTTGTTAAAAATAAAATGTTTGGGATATTTTGCTTTTGTAAAAATGAAAGAAATTAATTTGATAAAATTTTGTTGTTAAAATAAGAGAGATTTGTATGAATGTTATGTGATAATAACGTCTTGTGTCTTTAAAAGAAACTGAAAAAATATTTTTTTCAAAATATAATTTTAGGAAAATAGTATTATCGATGGATATATGTAAATATCTACGGATACCTTAAAACTTGCGGATTACCCATTTAGCGGATATCCGCACGGATATGGGACGGATGTGGATATCATATTTATCCAACGGGGCAGACACGAATATCATATTACCCGTCTCCATGGATATCCATTTACATCCCTAGTTGTAGTGTATTTTTAGAAACAACCATGGAGACTTATTGCTTGCTTATGCAGAAAAGTTAGAGGCATGTTCTTCGATTTTAGCAGAGTTCTCTGCAATTCTAAAGGCAGTCGAAATTGCGAAGACACGTGGTTGACGAAAACTTTGGGTTGAAACAGATTATTGAATGGTTGTTAAAGTTTTCTCCAACCATAATTATTCCTAGTTTTTTTAAGAATAGGTGGCTGGAAACTACTTCACCTTCTAATTTCTCTAACTTAGTCATCACTCATATATTTATTGGATGTATATAGTAATTCGAAGGTGTTGGATAAGCTTTTGGAAGCATTTTGAAGGAAACAGTTGGAAGTTAGAAAAAGCATTTATCGCGTTGGTAACCGGTTACGTGAAAAGGCGTAACCGATGTCATACCCCAAAATTTTCCCTCCTCTGCTTATCTTCAATGGCTCAAGGTCCAATGGTTTATTCAAGCAACATGCTCCTAATCAAAGATCTCCAAAACTAGGGTTTTCATTTTATCAAAGGGTTGTAAATATTTAAGGCCTCAAATGAATCTCAAGGTCCCTCATATGTCTCAAGGCACCTCCTTGTCCAAAGTCAAGCTTCTATTCCAAGGATTGCTCACTCAATGGCTCAGATGACTAATGATCGACTGTGTTGACCTAAAAGTCAACTATAGTCAAAGTACAGTCAAACTTCAAGATTTTTGGTCAACATCAAGTATGTGAGGTTATATCCATCATTTGATCAAAGGTTGATCATGATCCATCAATAGAAACTCAGAAATGAACAAATGCAAAAGGTTCAAATTAGGGTTTCTTTAGGAGAAAGTCAACGCAACTTTGACTGACCATAACTTTCACATGGAGTATCAAATATTTCCCAACCAAAGCCTATTTTGAAGGAAATTTGATTCTCTACAACTTTGTCTCTCACAAGACAAGGCTAGAAATGCTTCATTCAAGAGATATGGCACAATACATTATAGGTCCTCCAAAAGTCAACAAGAAACACCTTTTGGGTCAAGGCTCCTAACTCGAGCATGGAAGCTCTAATTGAGGTGAAAACAAAAGGAGGTTTTAAAGGACTCTTTGAGCTTTCCAAAAAGTATTATAACATGGTCATATGGCAAAGATTGAAGGAGATACAAGGTTTGGAAGTTGGTCGATTTTCAAGGGAAGAGCAAAGTACTAATTGGCAAATTCTCAACTTTCAAAGCAAATGGGCCTAAGTATTTGCTTCTAAATGTTCTTGTGATGATATTTAGGGCCCATATTTCCACTTCTCCACTTTTCATGATTTTTCTCATTTTTACTTTGAATTATATATTTTAATTCAATTAAAAAACAATTAAATCATGAAATTCATTTAGGAGATGCATGGTCATAATTTGTTATGAGATTTATGTCACAAAGTAATATGTAAATCAAGAGAAATTTGTGGAAATAGGTTTAGGAAAGATATGGTGCAAGAATAGAAATATTATACACATATTCACTTAAATTTCCAACTCTCCAAAGATTCAAGGTCCAAGCCCATGTTTAACCTAATACCATTCACATATATGGTAAAAACACTCAGTGACAAAGAGGGGACGAAAAGAAGAGGGGGCTAGGGTTCTATAAACTTAAAAAGAAATTTCAAGGGTTAGGGCAAGGGGGTTCTTTTGAGATGGCAGGTTTTAGCCGCGTGCAAGGATTCCATTAGCCTCCTGAGGTTCCTAAAGGCCTACCCACGCCCTCGAACAAAGCCAATCACGTCCAGAGCATCGCGTTTTGTTAGCACCGGAGGTAAGCTTTCTTGAAATTCAAACTCATTGATTCAGGTATTTCTAACGTGTTCGACCTGCATGGTTGCATTTAGGAGGTTAATTAGGAGCGTTCTGGGCTGCCACATGTGAGTTTCGACGTGAAACTCGGTCCCTGCCATTGTTGGTCGTGACCTTATTACTTCCTTCGTACTCAAACTTACAGGCTTTTTCCGGTCTCAAAACCACCACCATCAGATTCGTAAGGTACGAAATAGGGGGGTAGGTTTTTTTTATTTCCTTTTCATGAGTGTTTCGCAGGTAGTCATGTGCTTCCCGCCGGAGAAGATGACCGGCACTGTTTCGGTGGCCTGTGTTTGCTAGGCTGGCGATCTGAACGTGGAGGCTTTTAATTGGACCATTTGAAAATTGAAAAGGAAGGTCTGCGCGCGCAAGAACCCTATTGGAGGGTCAACACAGAAACGTTCTCTTTCTCTATATCACTGGCGGATGCAGGGACACCAGTGGGGACCGGGTTTGACTTTCTTTTTGAATTCTCAGCATGTAATTTACCTTTACAATATAATATCTCAGGATCATAATAATTGCAAATGGAGAATCTGGCACAAGCGGTTAAGGAGAAGGGTTTGTCACCAACGAGTCCTGGGTTCAATACCCAGCGTCTCCCTTTATTATTTTATGCAATTTTCCTCCTAGATCATGTACGCACAGCCAATACATACCCACAATACCCCCTCACGCCACAACCGTCAGATCTTAATAGGATCAAATCCAACACTCTCAAGAAGGCAAGCACACAATGGATGTTCAAGGACCAGCAACACAGGATAACTGCCAGGTTTTCTATATCAATATTTTTATTTTGTTTTATTATTTATTTAGATTAAATATTAGATAAATAGTTTAAATGAATTAATTTTAGAAATGATAAAAATAGGGTTAGGGTTAGGTTAGGATTATAATTCCCGCGATTATTTAATTATTTCGATTATTCGACTTAATTGATAAAATTAATTTTAATTGATATTAAATCACAAAAAACCCTATAAAGGTGTAAGTGTTAGGGTTTGCCCAATCCCATTGCCCATTTGGCGAAGCATTAACCTTCAATTAATTCTCTCCTCGACCCGACTAAAGCTATTAGTCGCATTAGACGAGAGATAAAAATAACAAAACATTAACATTAATTCTCTTCTCGACCCGACTAAATCTATTAGTCGCATTAGGCAAGAGATAAAAATACAAATTAAAATACATTTAATTTGCTGCCCGCGACGATCAATCTATCGGTCTGAGTAGTCATCAAAGCAGAAGCACCCTTCCACCACCTCATAGCTGGACCCTTCAGCGAATGAGAAGCAAACACCACCTTGTTCTCTTCACTACAATGCACGATCTCAAAGATTCCTTCTACATTGGCCACCCACTCATGCGCCTTTATAGGATCTAGTCCGCCATGAAATTCCGGAGGATTCATGCGAATGAAATCCCAATAAGTCCCACCTACAGCTTCGGGCACAACAACTGGAACATTATGACCGCCATTCATCTGTTGCATCATCTGCAGCATGAACTGATTCTGCTGCTGTTGCATATGTTGCATGAATTGGGGCCATGGAACATTCGCACCGCCATCCGGTGGATTCACCTCTGGAGGTCGTGTGGGGGGTCGACCACGAGTCCTGCGTCCGTCCGCCATGTTCCTGGAGGTCATCAAAATGGGATTAAGTTGATCAGGCTCAATACCATAGTCATAACACAACAAAACTCATGAGAACACAACACATCTTGGACAGAAAGAAACACTTATAATATCTCATTGCTAGGTCTAGGATACGACCTGCTCTGATACCAACTGTAACACCCATATATAAATACATACATCAAAGCATATAATTATATATGAATCCAAGTATTTGGTACTGAAATACCAATAAGTTCCTAGTCAACACATTATACATATTAATGCCCTAATACAAATATTCTACATAATGGCATAATACATACAAGATGTTCCAAATGAAAATACTAAGAACCAGATCAAACAATGATCTCAAAAGAACTCCACAACGGAAGCTTCGCCATATCCAAAAAAAAACATAAGGAATAAGGAATCAAATTGCTTTCTCCTTACCCTTCGCGGAACCTGTAGTACCTGAAATCAATATATAATGGGGTGAGATACAAAATCTCAGTGAGTTCCCTATCCTATGGATCCTCCCGGCTTTACAAGGTTCTAGCCTATCAATCTCAAGTCATAAAAGGAACTAGACCTTGAGTTCACACACTAACATTATATGGAATCATACATAGAGTTCAACAACTCAAACACAATATTACTAATCGGAAAACCGTTACCAAGGGATCCCTCTATTCCCGTCCCCTTCTACGTCTAGGAGGTGGCACGAGTCATGGATCCTTTGGGAAATCTTGACATACGAAATGGATTCGGACTCATGAGCCTTCCCTCATGAATCGTCACTTCACATGGCCCGTACACCATCATAAGTCTCTACCCTGTTAGGTTCCATTCGTACACAAAAGCGGGAATCAAACCTGCCAAGATTAATAGTGCCTCTCTGCACATGGAATGCCTATTAGCATTCAAAAGAAAATAAAGAAATAAAGAAATAAAGTAGTTCCGATTAGTAAATCATACAATGGTGATTGCTCACGCAAATCACTAGGCCTGTTAGCCTTTCTTCATAAAATTCTAAGTACACGTATGTTCCATATAATGTCTCATCCTAGGTTTTCTTTGTTAAGTTACACATGCCTAACAAATCCTAGTTTTCCTCACTTATCCGTTATTCATATAACAATGAAGTTATTCAACCCTCCTTGATATAACATATATAACAAAGGCATACCAATCCACCTGCAATAGGACTCAACCAAACGATTATCATTATTTTCTATAAACAATGGCAATTTATCACAATTAGAGTACATGCTCATCATACCAAAAGCATACCGTTCATATGGTTCCGAACGATAGACAACCCAAGTAATCAAGCAATTTACCGACTCTCGACTAAATAATTCTCCTTTTGATCCCAAAACCTACACTACTAGAAAGTACACGCTTCTAGCCTCCTACTGCTTCAAACGGCGATTAAAACAGAGTTACGGTTCAAAAGTTATGGCCGAAACAGTTTTATGTTTGAAATAAGAATTCTAGTTAAGGAAGCTTCAGTTCGTGCCGCTAACAGATGTTCGCGCCGCCAACCTCTGGCAGTAGCCAACCCTCATCAAAATCTCATGGTGTAACACCCTGGATTTCCGCTTACCCCGCGGGGCTTCCGGCCTACCAAGCATGTCACCAGCTTAATCAATAATCCCCCCTAGGTCCGCTTATCGGCTGCCCAGGAAATATTGTTTTTGCCTTCCGCAGGAATCGAACCATGTACCTAGGGGATAAGTACATATTCATAGCAATTCCTGCTACCAATTGACCATGCCTTTTTAATGTAACACCCTGGATTTCCGCTGCACGCATCAACCGTGTCGGCCAACCGAGCATGTTACCGGCTTAATCAATAATCCCCCCTTAGGTCCGCTTACCGGCTGCCCAAGAAATATTGTTTTTGCCTCCCGCAGGAATCGAACCATGTACCTAGGGGTTAAGTACATATTCATAGCAATTCCTGCTACCACTTGAGCTAGTAGCTCAATTGGTAGCAGGAATTGCTATGAATATGTACTTAACCCCTAGGTACATGGTTCGATTCCTGCGGGAGGCAAAAACAATATTTCTTGGGCAGCCGGTAAGCGGACCTAAGGGGGGATTATTGATTAAGCCGGTAACATGCTCGGTTGGCCGACACGGTTGATGCGTGCAGCGGATATCGGGGTGTTACACATGGTATTCACGCCGCGAACCCTTGTACGCGCCGCGTACTGATGGCAGAATCAAAACCTCTTAAAAACCTGCATAGTTCGCGCCGCGCAGCCTTGTTCGCGCCGCGAAGCGCGCGAGAACTGAGTTCTCAGTTCTGCTTCATACACAAAACCCATGGTTCAAACCAACTAAAACTACCCAAACCTATTCCAGATCATAGTAGAGCATAGAAACAACCTATATATGATAAATTCATGGATTATAAACACTTATTCATTAATATTGATGAATTTGGTCCAAAACCTAGGTTTCCATAAAAACCCCAATCCAAACTAAGATTTTCATCCATAAACAAATCTATAAGTTTCTAACTAGAACCCACCTCGATTATGAGTCGTTGATGTCGAAGATGAGTCGATTCGGCGGAGAAATGATGAAGATCCAAGCCTTTTCCTCTTTTCTCCTCTTGCTCTTCCTTCTCTCTACTTCTTCTCTCTATCTTTCTCTTCTTGTTGAAAAATGAAGAAGAAAAGCAAAAGGAAAAGATATAAGAAAATATCTTAAGTTACACTACTAACTCAATGTCCAAAAGTATCTCTAATGTACCAATTAATAAAACCTCAGTGTCAGCTGATAACATTAGAGCACTTAATTTAATACGGGGTATTACAATAAATACCCTCTTACAATATAGGGTCAGGTATTCAATATTCATTATATCTCACCTTTTCCGTACTTGCTCTCCTTGCTCTCAAACTTACTTTAGCATTGGAGTACCTTGCAGGTACACCCCCTAGTTCACAGAAGTCCAAAAAATTGCAGGCCACGACGATCCTTCTGATTTCATTGTACTTTCAAACTGTTTCAACCCTCAAGTGAATTATCCATCATCTTCGTTGAACCCATCTATCCTTTATTAAACATTGAATCTGGCGGGTGAAACCCTTACAGTTCTCTTTAAAAACTCCGCCTTTTGTTGAAATCCTTACTCTTTTCACATCAACAATATCCTTATTTTACTAATTGTCGACAATAACCCTCAACCCGAATTTCGACTTAACTAGGCCGATAAAATTGATCTTCCTCCTTATCATAGTGTTCATTATTTTCATAGATTTTTCCAGTAAGTGTGCTTATTTTTCATGATCCAAATTGAATCATACTTTCATAATCTAAAATGAAAATCTAGGAACCCCCGTGTATTTTTTATTGCATTCAGGCGATGATGCAGCGCGAGTCATACAATGTGTTACTTACGGGCAACGACTTAGTATTCATATTATTTTTTAACTGATTCATATCATAAAGATTCGACAAAATTTTACATTTATTGTGGACTTCTAAACACAACCTAGTAATGTATTTTTTCTATAATAAATGTATAATTCTGGTCTTACTTGTTTTTTTGTTATGAGTTGTGAATTTGATGTATTTTTAGTTGTCTAGTATGTTTTTATATAGTATCACGTATATGATTATAAGAATTGCAGTAAAAAATCTATTTTGTAATGTTGAATATGCCAAACTTATGTTATAATTATTGAATTTAAATTTATAATAACTTTAATATTATTTATTGCAAATTTTTTATTAGCAATTGATTTATGTTTTTTTTTCTTTCTAAATAATGCCATCAATTTTTTTATTGGTGCAAAATAACAAAATTAAAATTATTATCAAATTTCCATTTGTAAAGAATATTTAAATATGGTTCATAAATAAAATTGATAATATTTTATTATGTATGATATAAAGAGTTGTGAATTTGATGTGTTTTAATTGTTTGGTATATTATTGATATTGTATCAACAAAGTATAATTGTTTAGTTAACATAAACAGAAAGTTTTTGTTGTTTGGAATTTTTTCAAATATACATTTTTTTAATTAATTGAAATGAATGAAGAATAATCAGAATCATATAATCATCAATAGAAACAATTTTATTATATAGCAGGTAAAATAAATATTGAACAATTTTTACATGAAGGGGAATCAAATATTCACCTAATTAAACCATTCTTTTGTAACCTACAAAGAGAGATATTTAACAATATTTACATGAATGGAAATATTGAATAATTTTTATATGAATGGAAATATTAAACCATTTTTATTTTGAAGAAGAATAAAATATTCATCGATACAACATGTGAAGGGAGAAGTTCAACCGTATTTACATGAATGGAAATATTGAACATTTTTTACATGAGGGAGAAATCAAACAATGCATTCTTTCCTTCTCATGCTTTCCACAATACCGTAGAACATGGGTATACATTTTATGGCATAAAAGAGAATGTACGTCTTCTATTTCCAAACGTCAGGATACACTAGATTTTGTTATTACTCTTCTCTTTACTTAATTTTAATTTTTCCATTTATTTTTCAAATTATTTTCTCTTAATAGACCATGGGTATAAATTATTAATCATTTTTATCTCTTGTTATCACCTCCTCTTCAGTATTAAGAGTTTAACATTTTTTCTTTATAATATTAGTTATTATTTATTTATTCATTCACAATATTAAATTATGTATTCTAATATATTTTATTTCTCTCTTTTTATTTTATTTTTAAATAGTTTCCATAATTTATTAATTAGACAAAAAAATAAGAAAACTTGTGAGTAAATATCATAAGACACCCTTGATGCGAAAACATTTTTTCCGAAAAAACTCGAACACTTTTTTATTTTCTATAAACTCGTTTTTTCGGAAAAAAAAACACGACTTTTCGCTTTTTCAAAAATACTTATTTTTAGTTTTTCTAAAAACTCCATTTTTTTGTGATTTTGAAAACTCTGACTTTTCGTGTTTCCGAAAACTAAACTCTACTTTTGGTATTTTCAAAAAACTCATTTGTAGTATTTCCAAAAAAACTCGATTTTTTAGTATTTTCAAAAAATTCAACTTTTGTATTTTCGAAAAAAACTTATTTTTTGTTTTTTTGAAAGATTTTTTTTTATATTTGAAATAAATATTTTTTTATTTCTAAAAAAATTGGTCTTTTGTATTTTCGAAAAAACTCGATTTTTAAATTTTTTTTTTTAAAACAAGAATAAAATCAATTTTTTTGTATATTTCCTCAATTTAAAACCATGATGCAGAGTATTAGTAACACTAAATCCATTAATCATCGGTGGAGTTGATGGTTGAAATCAAAAACACCGTGTTTGTTTGAAAAGATAAAGAAAGGGACCTTCATGCATTCTTTTTGAATAATAATTTACATGTAAATGATTAAAAATTGATTGCTTTTATTTTAAAATTAGAAAGGTAAATAAAAAAATTTACTATTTTCAAAAGGCATTTTAAAAATAAAAATAAAATTGTTTTGTCAAAATTGTTTTACATCAATCATATATATTTCAATTTTTATTATATTATCTTTAAAAACATTATATATTAAATTAAAAATAATTTCAAATTTTCTAACCAAAATAGTTTATTATTTTTAAAAGAGATAATAAATCAATTTCAATAATCTCTTTTGAATATAAAAATATTTGAAAATCAATAGTATAATTATTTCTATATATAATTTTTTTTTGGAAATATAAAAAATTTATTCTCGTTATTATTCGACATATACGTATGGATTGCGGAACTGTCACTGATTATAAAACGCAAGTTACTACTATGGATACGGAAGACTTTATAAAGTTTTAATAAATTAGACAAATAAATATCCAAAATTAGAATTAGTAGAAAATCATTAGAATTAAAATTAAGTGTAATATTATATTTATTAAATTTTGGACTATGCTTATAAATATAAAAAAATGAAAAGTGAGTTCTACGATACTGTGTTTGTTACTCGTGCGTTCGCACAAGTACAGTTTGTTACTCGTGCGTTCGCACAAGTACTATTGAACGCACAAGTACTATTGTGGTACGCACGCTTTTGTGTTTGAAAATATAATTAAAATGTTAACAAGAAAAACAAATTTGTATTAAAAAATATCACCCAATCACTTTTTCATATATCATATTAAAAAGTATTGTTTCTTAAATTATAAATAATTTAAAATAAAAGCATTAGTAAAATAAAAAATAACATGTTTTTCCCGTGTTTGAATTCATAAATTTTAAATACTTTATTTTTATTATCTCGAATTGTACACACAGAAAAAGGTATAACCCGTAAGGTCGCACGAATTCTTGATAGTAAGATACTCGTGCCCGCATCCATATCTGCTTATTTTAATGAATAATTACGCGTGCCCGTATTCGTACCCATTTGCGGATTTTTACCCTACCTGTTAAAAGTATTTTTGCGGATACTCGTAGGGTATGAGGTAAATTGTCATCCCACGTGTATATATATATATATATATATATATATATATATATATATATATATATATATATATATATATATATATATATATATATATATATATATATATATATAATAATAATAATAATAATAATTGTGGTAATAATAAACCTATAATACAAACTATACAAAATTATATAAACATTAGATCAATAGTGTTATTGTTAAAATGGTTGATAATATTTTAAAAATTGTGCATTTATTATTGATTGATTTGATTTTATCCCTTTTTAATGAATTTCTATGGAATTTATTATATCTTCGATTAAAAATAAATTATAGTTAATAAATTAAAAAAAAAAAGAAAATATAATTACTCTAAATATAATTAAAAAATTTATAGCAAACACAAATTAAAAAAATTACTAAAAATAAAATAAATAAATAAATTTTAAATCAAAACTAAATAAAAAGATTAAATAAATACAATTTGATTATGTGTTTTCCAAAGGCAGGCATGTCTTTGACTTATGTTAATTAACTAACTTTTTTCCGTTTGAACAAAATTAAAAAAGAGATTTTGAAAAATAAATATAAATAAAAAAATTATTAAAAAAAATGTATGGATTCATGTACTCTATAATTGTGTAACACCCCGTACATATATGTTAAGAATAATATGTAGCGATGCTAAAATGGTACAAGAAACATGCATAAGCGGGAAAAAATGACAAGAATTTGAAACCGTATACAAGTCAACTCTAAGTATAAAGTGTATACAATCAGCTTGTCCAAAACAATGCACAGCGGAAAGATAATGTTTGCCGAGGTCTTCCTGCCATCAACTCGTCCACGGTCTTCAATACGAGACATCTAGCAATTCTTCTACTTCAAACCTGTTCCTAAAAAATATTCAGAGAATTGGGGTGAGATTACTAAATCTCAGTGAGTTCCCCAATCTTATGGGTTCACTCGGTTCTACAAGGTTCATACGAACAAACGGATCCGCCGTGGATCCGGGGTTTCCCCACGGTCAGGTACAAATACACAACATGGACAATATCACCATTGGAAGTCCCATGACTAACCAATGAGATAGCAACAAAAAACACAAATAACACACAAGTATGTTGTTGCTAGTACAACCACGTCACCGTGATTGTACCAGCCCACCGGCGAGGACCTAATTATATTGCCTATGTGGCATCACTAGGGGTGAGTAAACGAGTGATCTTACCGACATGGTATCACAATCCCATTGTACCAACATCTGATGTTTTCCCGCTATAGGAAATGCCTTTTTCAATGCACGATGAGTATACACCAAATCATTTCCATCAAGCACTAGCATTTCCTCGGTAACACGATGAGTATACACCAGATCATTCCCATCGAGTACCCACATATCTCACACCGATCAATGAGTATACACCAGATCATTCCCATTGAGAGTGGTGAATATGCCCAGCTATCCCTTCCCACCAATGAGTATACACCAGATCATTCCTATTAGCGGCCATCCACGGAGTATACACCAGATCATTCCCGCGTGGAGGGGGACATAAAGATGACGACATACGTAATGAGTATACACCAGATCATTCCCATTGCGTACTCGTTAATGCACAAAAATCACAACATACACGATGAGTATACACCAGATCACTCCCATCAAGTATGCATATAATCATATCCGAAAGTTTGATTAGAACAAACATAAATTAAGTGATCATTGTCACACATATCGTCAAGCCATAATAGCATTTATCATCATAAAGCATTCAAATTTGTCCAACATATTCATGCCAATAGTATATAAGTGAATATATAATGTGTATCATGTCTTATACCACAGTTTCACAAGTCTCGAAGGACAACGAAGGTATTCAGCTCCCTCTACGGGACTGAATTACTCTTGGGGGTAAATTTTACAAAATTCCGTTTACCACATTCGTTTCAATGGGCGTCAGATACGTCGAAGAGCAAACATATGGTACCGAGGGTATTTCCCTAGATAATACATGTTACTAGCTTTCTAATGATATAAACTCTGCGTCAAACGGACCTACGAGTCGGAAGTTATGAATTTCTGAAGTTGGAAAATTTTCCATTAAGACTCTGTGGTAACCATATCATATATACATGTTAGAATATCAAGTTGACCCTAAAATCCCTTGCATAAAACAATTATCTTACTTCACTATGTAATAGAGCATTCAAAGAGCTTTCCAATGCTTCCAAAGGCACCTAATTCCGAGTGACGAAACTCCAGTTATTCAAATCTGTTTTCCAATGCAATGTCAGGAAAGCGGTTTCCAATCGATTTCCTGCACGCAGAATGCCCAGAAATCCCATTTTTTACTTGAAATCGATTTCCATCTGAGGGAAATCGATTTCCTGCAACTCAGACTGAAGAATACTTATTTTTCCTGCATAAAATCATTTCCAAGAGTGTTCTAACTCATCCCTAGGTTCTCCAATAATCCAAATCCAAATTCCATCATATTCCAACATTCCATAGCAGACAATTTCATCAAATAACACATATATGACCAATTAAATTAACATGCAATTGATCATTCTACTCTAACCCCAATATCATGCATTTTCCCCAATTTCTTACCCCAAATTCCTAACTAATGGAACTCACCTTGCATCAAAGGAGGTTAGGGTGATGATGAAGCTGCTATTAAGTTCCCATATTGGTCAAAAATTCTCCTTCAACATCATCAAACCCGCATGCATGTCTTTCCCAAAATTCAGCATCAGCCCCTCTTCTTCAAACGTGTTTATCTCCTTCAATATAGACCTCCCTATTTTGTGAAGGCTGCTCTAAGAGTGCGAAAATGGAGACATGCATGTGATGAACTTGTGTTCTTCTTTCATTCTTATGCCTCCAAGCCCTCCCCTCTTCAATTCTGATTTTTAGAATGAAAAACATTAAGTCATTCTATCAATTAAGTCCTTATGCTATTTATTTAGTGATGGAAATGACCAAAGTGTTCTTCAACCAAACCATATTTACAAGTTTGGCACTTGGTTCCTTTCAAGCCAATTCCTTACAATTACAATTATTTCTCTTTATAACTCTTAATATACACATTCTCATACTTAGACTTAGAGAAATAGTAGAGAAATAGAGATATTACAAATTGAATGGACAGTAAATACCTTAATAACATGCCAATAATAAAAATTAAATATTGTTATTAAAAAAAAGTAAATCAATACTCCATAATAGTGATAATTGAATGACATTGATTTTCTTTTAAACATAATTAAATCTATTTAACATTTAATTTTTCTATTTTCAAATTTTTTTAATTGAAATCTTTTAAATAAAATTCATTAAGTGCAAATTAATTTATAGTGACTATGATAAAGTTTTACCATTCACTAAAACTAATAAAGTATAATAATCATAATTAAATTAATTAATTAATTTAAAATTATATAAATGAAATAATAAATTAATTTAAAATATGATAAATAAAATGTAACAAAAAAGTTTTTTATAAATAAATACGATCACTTACATTAATCATGAAGTTAAATAAAGAAAAATTGAGATGACATATTTTTAAATTTAAATGTTTATTAAACTTTCTTATACTATAGCCATTACAAATATCCGATTACTTATTAGGAAGTTATGTAATGAAAACTTTGGAATAAAAAATCAGATTAAAAACAACTATTCTTATATATAAATAAATTTATTAGAATTGATTACTCATCATGTTTGAGAATCAATATTATTATATTGAAACCAAACTCTTTATATGGAATGGAGAATATAGCTTTATTTAATTCCTCATAATTTCTTATTCTAAACCCATCGTATTGTAAATCGTGATTTTGAAAAACGATTAACAAATCGTCATTTTGAATAACGATTTACATGTAAATGATTAAGAATTAATTTCATAAAACGACTTGCCTTTTTTTTTTTTTTTGATTACAAGGAGGGCCAAAGGCCCGAGGAAGAAAAACTAAGGAGGGAAACAACTAGCAGAGGACACCCCACGAGCATCCTCAGCTAGAAACAAATGAGGATGCTCCTCTAACTAAAATTGAAACAAATGAAAAATGCTCCTCTAACTAACGATAAAATATTCACACTTATAAGAAACAAAAGTATTCACAAAAATTTGTTTTCAATTAAAATCCTGTTATTATTATTATTAGAAGTATTATTGAAAAGCATGTAAGTTAATTAGCACTAAGGTGCCTTAGTTTCAAAAAAAAAAAAATAAAGATACAGAAAGAAATAAAAAAAAAAAAAAACTTAGTTTAGAGAGTCATATTCTTTTGAGCACGTATGTAAATATAATAGCTATGAGCACATATTTAAATATAACAGTTTAATTTTTAGAAAAATACTATTTAATTCTATGTTTAAATAATATAATATGCACTACAAGAAAGTTGTTTTTCTGCGACATAAATTAGCGATGTGTCTTTCACGTGAGTAGTTGCGACGTGATTCCCACGTCACAACAAACTTTTATAATAAAAAAATCAATCCAACGTTATAATCACAGAAGTCAGAGGTTGGTTTTTTTTAAAAAACATTTGTGACGTGTGAGTCACGTCGCTACTAAAAAGTAAAAAATAAAAAAATACAAACTTTAACATTGTAGTTGGAGGGAGATTTGAAATTTTTTGAATTTGAGTTGTGACGTTACTCCCACGTCGCAACAGTTTACTTGGGAAAATAACTCTGCCACTTTTACAGATGTGGCAGAGTGTGTAATTATTATTATGACCGTTTGAGGGTAGCGACGTGCAACCCACGTGTCAATGTAGCGACGTGAGGACCACGTCGCTGATTTTCTTATATAATAATTCAGAAAACCAAAACACTTACGTTTAGAAACGAAAAAACACTTCATTTTCTTCTTCTCTGCTCTCTGGTTGCTCTCTTCTCCCTCGCCCCTGTTTCCATTGTTGCTGCTCTCTCAAGTGCTCTCTCAATCAATCTCTAATAATTTTGTTGCTGATATGGAGCAACAGCATGCGCGGCAGATAGAGGGCATTCTGAAGAAGCAAGCTGAGAATGAGATGGAGGAGCAAATGAGACGATTTATGCAAGGTGGTGGACATTACAATAATGTTCCTGATCAAGAGCCGGAGGATGACGGAGTGGATGTTGATTTTAATCCCGATAATTATTTTCCGAATAATGATGATGCCTCTTAAAAATATTTTGTATTTTATTTGTTTTAAATTTATATTTATGTAACTTATTCTACATTTTAATTCATTAAAATATTAGTTTTAAATTTTTAGTTTTATTTAATTGAATTTATTATATAAAATTTATTATATGAATTTATTTTATAAAATTTTATTATATAAATTTTATTATATAAATTATATTTTATAAATTTTATTATATAAATTTTATTATATATTTTATTATATATAAATTTTATTATATAAATTTTATTATATAAATTAATTAATTTATTATATAAAAATACAATTATACCTGCGTTATTTAATTTTTTAAAAAAATAACATTCATAGTAGCGACGTGAGACCAACGTCGCTATAAAAGTCAATATCACAGTCCCCCACACCTGCCACACCTGCTCTGCGTGCAGGGAGATGTTCCCCATATAACTTTATTGCGACGTGGGAATCACGTCGCTACCTTCTGACGTGGTTTCCACGTCGCTACTAATTTGCCACACGTGCTCCTGCGACATAGCAACGCACGTCACTATTGTTTGAATGTGACGTGATTTTTAACGTTGCGACGTGGGATCCACGTTGCTGCAGAGCAGTTTTTTGTAGTGATGCTAAAATAGTTATGACCCTTTAATGTTAGATTTGTTTAACATTTTTTTAAGGCTACGATCAATTGTTATTTTTTGTTTGTGATTAGTTAAATCGAGAGATATCTCATTGCTTTCGATTTTTTGTTTGTATAATTTTGCTGAAGAGAGTTCTCACCATTTGCTTTTTTAATGCCTCTTTGCTAAGTAACTTTAGAGTTGTCTATTTTTGAAGGCTCAGATTCACTCCAATATCAATTCTTTGGAGAATTGTTTTAACAATTGAATTGTTAATAGTTCGAGTCAATCTGGTCTGGTGTTGAAAATTGTTGTGATTTTTACTAGCAATAAAATTGTGACGGGGCATTTTGTTAGAACAAAAATCAATGGTTGTAGTTAGGGATGACAAAAATATCCATACCCGGAGATATTTGTGTCTGTCACAGATACGGGGCGGGTAGTATAATAGATATCCACGAATAAAATAAATGGATATTTAAATACCCATTTATTAATGGATATGGACATGGGTTTAATGTTACCGTGCCCGCGGATATCCATATTCGTTAATAATTTATAAAATTATTTAAATATTATTAGTTTATTATACACTATCTTTTCATCTTCTAAAAAACTAGTGTCCTCATATATATATATATATATATATATATATATATATATATATATATATATATATATATATATATATATATATATATATATATTTGAAGTTTTCTTTAAAGAAAACATTTATATTCTATACAAATTTTATTGACTATTTCATATTTAAGCTTCTTCTATACTTCATACGTCACTTCAACAATTCCACCATCCAACCAACCAGTATCACTTTTTTTGCTTCCAATCAATGTTATCATTTCTACTCCTCTGTCGTCCGCTCTTCCACCAGAACTCACAATCACAATATAATTCTATATTTTTTGTTAAAAATAAAATGTTTGGGATATTTTGCTTTTGTAAAAATGAAAGAAATTAATTTGATAAAATTTTGTTGTTAAAATAAGAGAGATTTGTATGAATGTTATGTGATAATAACGTCTTGTGTCTTTAAAAGAAACTGAAAAAATATTTTTTTCAAAATATAATTTTAGGAAAATAGTATTATCCATGGATATATGTAAATATCTACGGATACCTTAAAACTTGCGGATTACCCATTTAGCGGATATCCGCACGGATATGGGACGGATGTGGATATCATATTTATCCAACGGGGCAGACACGAATATCATATTACCCGTCTCCATGGATATCCATTTACATCCCTAGTTGTAGTGTATTTTTAGAAACAACCATGGAGACTTTTTGCTTGCTTATGCAGAAAAGTTAGAGGCATGTTCTTCGATTTTAGCAGAGTTCTCTGCAATTCTAAAGGCAGTCGAAATTGCGAAGACACGTGGTTGACGAAAACTTTGGGTTGAAACAGATTATTGAATGGTTGTTAAAGTTTTCTCCAACCATAATTATTCCTAGTTTTTTTAAGAATAGGTGGCTGGAAACTACTTCACCTTCTAATTTCTCTAACTTAGTCATCACTCATATATTTATTGGATGTATATAGTAATTCGAAGGTGTTGGATAAGCTTTTGGAAGCATTTTGAAGGAAACAGTTGGAAGTTGGAAAAAGCATTTATCGCGTTGGTAACCGGTTATGTGAAAAGGCGTAACCGATGTCATACCCCAAAATTTTCCCTCCTCTGCTTATCTTCAATGGCTCAAGGTCCAATAGTTTATTCAAGCAACATGCTCCTAATCAAAGATCTCCAAAACTAGGGTTTTCATTTTATCAAAGGGTTGTAAATATTCAAGGCCTCAAATGAATCTCAAGGTCCCTCATATGTCTCAAGGCACCTCCTTGTCCAAAGTCAAGCTTCTATTCCAAGGATTGCTCACTCAATGGCTCAAACGACTAATGATCGACTGTGTTGACCTAAAAGTCAACTATAGTCAAAGTACAGTCAAACTTCAATATTTTTGGTCAACATCAAGTATGTGAGGTTATATCCATCATTTGATCAAAGGTTGATCATGATCCATCAATAGAAACTCAGAAATGAACAAATGCAAAAGGTTCAAATATTTCACATGGAGTATCAAATATTTCCCAACCAAAGCCTATTTTGAAGGAAATTTGATTCTCTACAACTTTGTCTCTCACAAGACAAGTCTAGAAATGCTTCATTCAAGAGATATGGCACAATACATTATAGGTCCTCCAAAAGTCAACAAGAAACACCTTTTGGGTCAAGGCTCATAACTCGAGCATGGAAGCTCTAATTGAGGTGAAACCAAAAGGAGGTTTTAAAGGACTCTTTGAGCTTTCCAAAAAGTATTAGAACATGGTCATATGGCAAAGATTGAAGGAGATACAGGGTTTGGAAGTTGGTCAATTTTCAAGGGAAGAGCAAAGTACTAATTGGCAAATTCTCAACTTTCAAAGCAAATGGGCCTAAGTATTTGCTTCTAAATGTTCTTGTGATGATATTTAGGGCCCATATTTCCACTTCTCCACTTTTCATGATTTTTCTCATTTTTACTTTGAATTATATATTTTAATTCAATTAAAAAACAATTAAATCATGAAATTCATTTAGGAGATGCATGGTCATAATTTGTTATGAGATTTATGTCACAAAGTAATATGTAAATCAAGAGAAATTTGTGGAAATAGGTTTAGGAAAGATATGGTGCAAGAATAGAAATATTATACACATATTCACTTAAATTTCCAACTCTCCAAAGATTCAAGGTCCAAGCCCATGTTTAACCTAATACCATTCACATATATGGTAAAAACACTCAGTGACAAAGAGGGGACGAAAAGAAGAGGGGGCGGGTTCTATAAACTTAAAAAGAAATTTCAAGGGTTAGGGCAAGGGGGTTCTTTTGAGATGGCAGGTTTTAGCCGCGTGCAAGGATTCCATTAGCCTCCTGAGGTTCCTAAAGGCCTACCCACGCCCTCGAACAAAGCCAATCACGTCCAGAGCATCGCGTTTTGTTAGCACCGGAGGTAAGCTTTCTTGAAATTCAAACTCATTGATTCAGGTATTTCTAACGTGTTCGACCTGCATGGTTGCATTTAGGAGGTTAATTAGGAGCGTTCTGGGCTGCCACATGTGAGTTTCGACGTGAAACTCGGTCCCTGCCATTGTTGGCCGTGACCTTTTTACTTCCTTCGTACTCAAACTTACAGGCTTTTTCCGGTCTCAAAACCACCACCATAAGATTCGTAAGGTACGAAATAGGGGGGGTAGGGTTTTTTTTATTTCCTTTTCATGAGTGTTTCGCAGGTAGTCATGTGCTTCCCGCCGGAGAAGATGACCGGCACTGTTTCGGTGGCCTGTGTTTGCTAGGCTGGCGATCTGAACGTGGAGGCTTTTAATTGGACCATTCGAAAATTGAAAAGGAAGGTGTGCGCGCGCAAGAACCCTATTGGAGGGTCAACACAGAAACGTTCTCTTTCTCTATATCACTGGCGGATGCAGGGACACCAGTGGGGACCGGGTTTGACTTTCTTTTTGAATTCTCAGCATGTAATTTACCTTAACAATATAATATCTCAGGATCATAATAATTGCAAATGGAGAATCTGGCACAAGTGGTTAAGGAGAAGGGTTTGTCACCAACGAGTCCTGGGTTCAACACCCAGCGTCTCCCTTTATTATTTTATGCAATTTTCCTCCTAGATCATGTACGCACAGCCAATACATACCCACAATACCCCCTCACGCCACAACCGTCAGATCTCAATAGGATCAAATCCAACACTCTCAAGAAGGCAAGCACACAATGGATGTTCAAGGACCAGCAACACAGGATAACTGCCAGGTTTTCTATATCAATATTTTTATTTTGTTTTATTATTTATTTAGATTAAATATTAGATAAATAGTTTAAATGAATTAATTTTAGAAATAATAAAAATAGGGTTAGGGTTAGGTTAGGATTATAATTCCCGCGATTATTTAATTATTTCGATTATTCGACTTAATTGATAAAATTAATTTTAATTGATATTAAATCACAAAAAACCCTATAAAGGTGTAAGTGTTAGGGTTTGCCCAATCCCATTGCCCATTTGGCGAAGCATTAACCTTCAATTAATTCTCTCCTCGACCCGACTAAAGCTATTAGTCGCATTAGACGAGAGATAAAAATAACAAAACATTAACATTAATTCTCTTCTCGACCCGACTAAATCTATTAGTCGCATTAGGCAAGAGATAAAAATACAAATTAAAATACATTTAATTTGCTGCCCGCGACGATCAATCTATCGGTCTGATTAACCAGCAATGCCCCTTAATCCGTTAGCTATACTGATCAAATCTATTGATCATCGCATCTAACGGTGACATATTAAATCAGGGTTGTACGCCCAAAACCTTAAAACAACAAATCAAACTACGGATTTTTATCCTAGGCAATTCAAAATGCCTTGCAAACTCAAAACTACGATAGGCCATTCAAAAAACCTTCAAACCATTCAAACTCTAATTCTAAGGCGTACAATTCTGTGCCCGAACTACGTTGACTCTGATTCTCCCTAAGGAGATACGTAGGCACTTGGATAACCAAGGTGAGTCCCCTTCCCCATAAATCTCATCTTTGCCCTTTTCACTTCCTTAGCTATTAACCTATATAATTTTGTGTAGATGTTATTGATTGGCTGTATTTTTTGGTAAAACAAATAGTGTCTTTATCATGTCAAACCTGGTGTCATGACATGCATTGTTTTGAAGTTTTTCTTGTGCAGGCTTTTACCTGATGTCAAGACCGATGTCATGACATCCGAAGCTGCTGTGTTTTATTATGTTCTCGGTATGGTTGTTTGATCTGTTAAGACTTTGCGCGCCTCTTTTGGAAACTTTGGATATTGATTTGTTTCAGAACAGCTTTATGCGATGGTTATTCATAGGATCTTTGCTTTATGGAAATGGTCTTAATTAGGTTTAAAACTAATATTGGATCCAAGGCCCAGCTGTTGCAAGGTTATTTATAACAAGTGAAGAAGCTGCTGGACGTGCTTCTTTTTGGTTTTAGGGTTTGCCGTCCAGAAGTTTGCTGTTTTTCTATGTTAGCTTTCTTGTAAGCCAAACAATCATCATGATGATTGTCTTGGTCTATGCGTTATTGTTTTGAGTTGTAAGAAGTACTCAAAGCTTTTAAGCAAGAGTACTATTGTACTTGATCAAAGCTTTTAAGCAAGATCAAGTTGTGTTTTTGAAGAGTGTCTTCTTTAGTCATTCGTCTGTTAGGTCTTCATCACTGCTGTGATTGAGGGGGAGTGAGTAGGATCTCTGGTCTAAGTTGTTTAGATTGAAGTTGCATTGGGTAGATATTAAGTGAAAGGCGTAATATTGAGTTGTATTACCTTGAATTGATATTACTTATAGTGGACTTCCTCCCTGGCTTGGTAGCCCCCAGATGTAGGTGTGTTTGCACCGAACTGGGTTAACAATTTTCCTGTGTTGTTTTCTGTTTACACTTTGTTCATTTGTTTAAAAACATTCAGATAGTGATGTCGTGACATCCTGTAAGACATCGCGTGTCTGAGTCCAGAATTTCAATTGGCATCAGAGCAGGCACCCTGCCTGTTTTTACTGGGTGAGATCTAGGGAAAGTATTTTCTGGTTCGATGGACAAAGAAGGTGGTGGATTTATTATGAGACCACCCATTCTGGATGGCTCTAATTATGATTATTGGAAACCTCTCATGGGGCCTTTCTGAAATCTGTGAACAGCAAAGCATGGAGAGCTGTGAACAAAGGATGGGAACATCCTGTTATTGCTGAAGTATGTCAACAAGGTGAAAAGCAGAAGAAATACATAGCCCAGTTGGAAGCTAATAACAAAGAGCTTAATGAAACTATATCTGAACTGAATGGTGAAATTATCCTGCTACAATCCAAACTTGATCAGATGTCAAAATCTGTAAAAATGTTGAACAGTGGCACGGATATGTTGGAGGAGATCTTGCAGGTTGGAAAAAGTTCAAGAGATATGCCTGGTATAGGATTTATTGGTGCAAAGAAATATGTCCAAGATAGTAGCAGAACTAAACCTGAAGCTGAGATGTTGAAGCCGATGTCAAAACATGTGACTCAACATCACGAGAAAGGTAAAATGAAGAGAAAGTTTCAAAGATGGAGATGTCATTACTGTGGAAGATTTGGACACATTAAGCCTTTTTGCTTCAGACTATATGGATATCCAGATCAAACTCCTTCTTACAAACCTAAGCAGATCATGCCCATCCAGAAGCAACAATGGAAACCTAAAAGTATGGCTTTAATAGCCCATACATCTCTTAGAGTTTCAGCCAAAGAAGACTGGTATTTTGATAGTGGATGTTCCAGACACATGACTGGAATCAAAAATCTGCTTGTTGATATCAAGCGTCATTCTACAAGTTATGTAACCTTTGGTGATGGAGCTAAAGGAGAAATCAAAGGAGTTGGAAAATTAGATTGTTCAGGAGTGCCAAACTTAGAAGGTGTTTTGTTGGTCAAAGGCCTGACTACCAATCTCATAAGCATCAGTCAACTCTGTGACCAAGGATACCAAGTCAACTTCACCAAAGCTGAGTGTGTGGTTATTAATGAAGAAAAGGAAGTCGTAATGAGGGGTGTCAGATCCAAAGATAACTGCTACTTGTGGGTGTCTCATGAATCAAGCTATTCTACTGTTTGTTCTAAAGAAGAAGAAGCAAAGTTGTGGCACCAAAAACTTGGTCACCTTCATCTAAGAGGTATGAAAAGAATTATTTCTCTGGAAGCTGTAAGAGGAATTCCTAAGATACAAATTGATGAAGGAAAAATATGTGGTGAATGTCAGGTAGGAAAACAAACCAGGATGTCACATCCAAAGGTTAAACATCTGACTACTTCCAGAGTTCTTGAACTTCTACATATGGACTTGATGGGACCAATGCAAATAGAAAGTCTTGGAGGAAAGAAATATGCTTATGTGGTTGTGGATGACTACTCCAGGTACACTTGGGTAAACTTCATCAGAGAAAAGTCAGATGTGTTTGATGTTTTCAAGGACCTATGTCAAAGAATTCAAAGAGAAAAAGAAAATGGTGTTGTGAAAATTAGAAGTGATCATGGAAAGGAATTTGAGAATCAAAAGTTTGCTGAATTCTGCTCCTCTGAAGGAATACATCATGAATTCTCTTCCCCTATTACTCCACAGCAAAATGGGGTTGTTGAAAGAAAGAATAGAACTATTCAAGAATCAGCAAGAGCCATGATCCATGCTAAGAATCTTCCTATCTACTTCTGGGCTGAAGCCATGAATACTGCTTGTTATGTCCATAATAGAGTTACCTTAAGAAAAGGAACCTCTACCACCCTATATTAGATCTGGAAGGGAAGAAAACCCACTGTCAAATACTTCCATGTGTTTGGTAGTAAGTGTTACATTCTTGCTGATAGAGATCACAGGAGGAAGATGGATCCCAAGAGTGATGAAGGAATCTTTCTGGGCTACTCTACAAACAGTAGAGCTTATAGAGTATTCAACTCAAGAACCAAAATAATAATGGAATCCATAAATGTTGTGGTTGATGATGTTCACAATCAAGCAGATGTCACAGAAGATGTCGGAACATTCTGGGATTTTACAGCAGAAGGTTCTACAAGAGAAGATGATTGCAGTCCCACTATCACAGAAGCTGAGACTGAACCCCCTAACAAGAGTCCCTCTATAAGAATTCAGAAAGATCATCCTAAAGATCTTATTATAGGAGATCTCAACAGTGGAGTTATTACAAGGTCAAGAGAAGTCGTCTCAAACTCTTGTTTTGTGTCAAAAATTGAACCTAAAAATGTCAAGGAAGCATTAACAGATGAGTTCTGGATTAATGCCATGCAGGAAGAACTAGGCCAGTTTGAAAGAAATGAAGTATGGGAGCTGGTACCAAGACCTAAAGGTACTAATGTCATTGGAACTAAATGGGTTTACAAGAACAAGTCAGATGAACTGGGAACTGTTATCAGAAACAAAGCAAGGCTAGTTGCTCAAGGATACACCCAAGTTGAAGGAATTGACTTTGATGAAACCTTTGCTCCTGTTGCCAGACTTGAGTCAATTAGACTATTGTTAGGGATTGCATGTATTCTGAAATTCAAACTATACCAGATGGATGTGAAGAGTGCTTTCTTGAATGGATATTTGAATGAGGAAGTCTATGTAGAACAACCTAAAGGTTTTGCAGATCCAAACCACCCTGATCATGTATACAAATTAAGAAAAGCTCTTTACGGTCTGAAACAAGCTCCTAGAGCTTGGTATGAGAGACTAACTGAGTTTCTTACTAGCAATGGATACAGGAAAGGAGGGATAGATAAAACTCTTTTTGTTAAAGACGAAGGAGGGAAGATTCTGATAGCTCAAATCTATGTGGATGATATTGTATTTGGTGGGATGTCAGACACGATGACTAGACGTTTTGTTGATCAGATGCAATCTGAATTTGAAATGAGTCTAGTTGGAGAATTAACCTATTTTCTTGGGCTGCAAGTCAAACAGATGGAAGACTTAATCTTTCTCTCTCAGAGCAAGTATGCTAGAAACATTGTCAAAAAGTTTGGAATGGAAAATGCTTCTCACAAAAGGACACCAGCACCTACCCATTTGAAGCTGTCCAAAGATGAAAAGGGAACCAGTGTTGATCAAAGTCTATACAGAAGCATGATAGGAAGTCTGTTGTATCTTACAGCCAGTAGACCTGATATTGCCTTTGCTGTTGGGGTATGTGCTAGGTATCAAGCAGAACCCAAAACCAGCCATATCAATCAAGTCAAGAGGATCCTGAAATATGTGAATGGTACTTGTGAATATGGAATGCTCTACTCTCATGGGTGTGAACCTATTCTCACTGGATATTGTGATGCAGACTGGGCAGGAAGTGCTGATGACAGAAAAAGTACTTCAGGAGGATGTTTCTTCTTGGGTAATAATCTTATTTCATGGTTCAGCAAGAAACAAAATTGTGTGTCCCTGTCCACTGCAGAGGCAGAATACATTGCAGCAGGAAGTAGTTGCTCTCAGCTTGTTTGGATGAAACAAATGTTAATAGAATACAATGTCACACAAGATGTCATGACATTATATTGTGACAATTTAAGTGCCATCAACATTTCAAAGAATCCCATTCAGCATAGCAGGACCAAGCACATTGATATTAGACATCATTACATTAGAGATCTTGTTGAAGATAAAACAATTGTCTTGGAACATGTTGCTACAAACCTTCAACTAGCTGATATTTTCACAAAAGCCTTGGATGCAAATCAATTTGAGAATCTAAGAAGCAAACTGGGCATTTGTCTTTGTGAAGGATTATAGCAATTAATTGGGTGTGCGACCAGCACTATCGCTCACTTGAATGTCAAGTATACTCTGCTGATGGTGGTGATGATCATACTGTTGGTAGTGATGGCTAAGGAGGGTAAGGATGCTGATGCCCGGACTAGTAGCTCCAGTGATGTGGAAATGAGTAAGGAGGATACTGAAGATACTGCTGGTTCTGAAGTGTAAATCTTTATCTGTTGTTTGGCTCCTTTTGTGGCTAGAAAGGGGGAGAAGTGAAAGTGATAGATGATGACTTGGTTGTTGACTTGGTTGTTGCTGGTTGTTGCTGTAATTGTTTCTCTGTGTTACTTTTGGTTCCTTGGATGTACTATGATTAATCAAGCAGGATGTTGTTGGCTGACAGAATTTATTTCTCTGGATTCCTGTTTCTATTGGCTGCTGTGCGTACTCTAATCTCTAATGGTATCATCTATTATTGTTTTAGCCAAAAATTCGCCAAAGGGGGAGTTTGTAGATGTTATTGATTGGCTGTATTTTTTGGTAAAACAAATAGTGTCTTTATCATGTCAAACCTGGTGTCATGACATGCATTGTTTTGAAGTTTTTCTTGTGCAGGCTTTTACCTGATGTCAAGACCGATGTCATGACATCCGAAGCTGCTGTGTTTTATTATGTTCTCGGTATGGTTGTTTGATCTGTTAAGACTTTGCGCGCCTCTTTTGGAAACTTTGGATATTGATTTGTTTCAGAACAGCTTTATGCGATGGTTATTCATAGGATCTTTGCTTTATGGAAATGGTCTTAATTAGGTTTAAAACTAATATTGGATCCAAGGCCCAGCTGTTGCAAGGTTATTTATAACAAGTGAAGAAGCTGCTGGACGTGCTTCTTTTTGGTTTAGGGTTTGCCGTCCAGAAGTTTGCTGTTTTTCTGTGTTAGCTTTCTTGTAAGCCAAACAATCATCATGATGATTGTCTTGGTCTAGGCGTTATTGTTTTGAGTTGTAAGAAGTACTCAAAGCTTTTAAGCAAGAGTACTATTGTACTTGATCAAAGCTTTTAAGCAAGATCAAGTTGTGTTTTTGAAGAGTGTCTTCTTTAGTCATTCGTCTGTTAGGTCTTCATCACTGCTGTGATTGAGGGGGAGTGAGTAGGATCTCTGGTCTAAGTTGTTTAGATTGAAGTTGCATTGGGTAGATATTAAGTGAAAGGCGTAATATTGAGTTGTATTACCTTGAATTGATATTACTTATAGTGGACTTCCTCCCTGGCTTGGTAGCCCCCAGATGTAGGTGTGTTTGCACCGAACTAGGTTAACAATTTTCCTGTGTTGTTTTCTGTTTACACTTTGTTCATTTGTTTAAAAACATTCAGATAGTGATGTCGTGACATCCTGTAAGACATCGCGTGTCTGAGTCCAGAATTTCATTTTGCCATAAAACGGTTACCTTAGATTCAAAGCCATAGGAAAGGGTTGAGGGTGCCTAACACCTTCCCTCGACCTGATTATAATAACTTACCCCGAATCTCATATATGCGTAGGGTTTCCTATTCGCCCTTCAGAATTGGTGGCGATTCTAAAAGTCTAATTTTTAGGGCAGGTTGCTACAGCTGGCGACTCTGCTGGGGATACACTTAATGGTGAATTACTATACTCCTATAGGTTTTGGCAAGGTTTAGGTTTGTGGTCTATGGTTTAGGTTTTGGCGAATTTTAGGGTTTGGCAAATTTTGCCATTTTTAGGGTTTCGGATTATGGTTTAAGGTTTATTGTAAATATTTAAATTTTATTTATTTATTTACTGGCAATTTATTTATTTACTTGCTATTTCATTTATTCAGCAATTTCATTAAATATTAAATATTTGTTCATGTGAATATTTGTGTTTATCATATTCTGTGGGATATATAAATTGCTGTTAAACCTAAGCGTGGGAATTATAATTAAGACCAGAGGGGAACTACATCGCCTACGAGTCTTGTAATAATTCCACTCAGAGTGGGTTAAATATTCGGAAAGGTCTGATACGAGGCTCGACCTTGTTGAGGGCTGGACTGGGTATTTAGTTGATCTCTCTGGGAACCTACGCCTAAAACTCGAACCTCATGGACCAATGAGTTGTTCCAAAATCCAAAGAGACAAAAAGTCTCGGCGGCTACGAACGATCCCATGAGACCTTCTAGAACATTCCCATGGAAAGGGTAGGCACCCTAAGCCGTTACGTCGAACCTATGAACCTAGGGCTTATGTACTTACATGCTCATTATATATGCAATTTATATACTGCAAATGGCTTGCGTTTAATCTTTGCAGGTATTCCTACACGTTCCCTGGCCTGCAGGGACTCTATTTCCCAAACCATGTCCTTCCCACGAAGGGCGTCTACATTTAGGCACGTTGATAGGCCTCCCGATGGCCATGAGACCTAGTGACTGTCATGAAAGGTCACTCCGCGCCTGTATCTACGCACTCCCTATCCTGTAGGGACTTTCCTTTTTACATCTTTGTATTCTTACAACAACGTGTCCTTCCCGCGAAGGACACCTCCATTTATGCACGTCAATTGGCCTCTCGATGGCCATGCAATCTAGTGACTGTCTTGAACGGTCACCCCGTGCTTACATAAACGTATCCCCTAGCCTGTAGGGATTTTATTTCCAAAAAAAATCACATCCCTCGTACGAAGGACAACTTCGTCAGCATGCGTTCGATTGGCCTCTCAATGGCCATGCGATCTAGTGACTGTCTTGAACGGTCACTCCGTGCCTACATCTACGCATCCCTAACCTGTAAGGAGTTTCTTCTTACATTTTTGTACCCTTACAACTACGTGTCCTTCCCACGAAGGACATCTTCGTTTACGCACGTCAATTGGCCTCTCGAGGGCCATGCGATCTAGTGACTGTCTTGAACGGTCACCCCGTGCTTACTCCTACGTACTCCCTAGCCTATAGGGATTTTCTTTTACATCCATGTGTTTTCACAATAACGCGTCCTTCCCCGAAGGACAACTTCATTAGCATGCGTTCGATTGGCCTCTCGATGGCTATGAGATCTAGTGACTGTCCTGAACGGTCACTCCATGTTTGTTGTTCGCGCACCCTCTAACTTGTAGGGTTTGGATCCCCATCTATACATCTTTCATCCCTAGCCTGTAAGGATTTCACTTCATCCGATATCGTCCTTATATAGGTTGTGTTCCGCATAGAGAACCTTCCCACGAGGGACAACTTCATTGGTAGACGTTGATGGGCCTCTCGATGGCCAAGAGATTTGGTGACAGTCTTGAACGGTCAACTTCACGAGGGACAACTTCATTGGTAGACGTTGATGGGCCTCTCAATGGCCATGAGATTTGGTGACAGTCTTGAACGGTCACCAGCCGCTACCTTCTGCGTACTCCCCGACCTAAGGGATTTCCATTGGCATGTCATAACATCTATCTTACAAGGATTTCATGAGGGTATAATGTCGCCTCTAAGGCTATCCCTAGAATTATACGTCACCCGTCTGCGTTGCATACACAGAGTTATAATACGAGGAGTCTCTCGCATACCCATGCATTTGCATTTTCATGCATTCATACATTTACATTTGCATCTTCACCCGTATCCACACTCGTGTGCTAGCCGATTTCCCGGAACTCCCGAAGAAAATCCAGAGGATCAAAACTATGGAGAAAGGAGAATAAAATATGAACGTGGTCTTACAAGGAGGAAAAAAGGGATGTCTTTCGCCATGCCGACTACATGTCCATGCCTTGTCGGAACAGGACTACAAATACGATAAAGGTTGTCATCGAGCAAGGATTAGTTCATCAAAGAAGTTCCCTCATAGATACACTCAAGATGTATCTAGTCATAAAGGGGTTCATCTTAGAACATATCAAACTTACAAGGATGCTCTACGATAACCTGGGGGCATTGATTAGTCCAACTGGGGCAATATCCTGGACGAAGATGCATAACTACGATGGAGGGAAGGCGACATGTGTTAACCCCACACCAAGGGGAAAAAGAGTTATAGGTTCTCTCTATCAATCTACAAACTCTGGAGGTTACGAACGGTGCGACACTATCCTCAGGAAAAGCAAAAGAGGTTCAGTCAAAGGAAACTCATGAAGTTCCGATACGACGAAAACCCACCGCTAACAATTTGTTCCCGACCGGTTTGACGTGCCCAAGGAAAATTCGAGGTTGCCCTCACTTCTACAAGTCTAAAAAGCTAAGGAGTAAAACAAGATAAACAGATCTACAAAGGAGATTGTCCCTAGGATCAATAGGTTTTGCCATGCTCAGGATTTCAACCCCTACGATCGCTAAGTGTCACTCAGGATAAAAGTGGTATCTTCGGATTAACAATTCTAATGGGATGACCATGCAGGTTTTGGAATTAATTCATTCGCTTCATTCGCGCACTTCTATTTTCAATCTCAGATTTAGGATTGTTAACAAACTTAAGGGAGAATGAAGAACATGAATAACTAAGTCCAGCTAAACATATGCTTTCGAGGTAAGACCGAGCCGAGGATGTACAGGCATTGTTTCCATTCCCAAACAGTGGAGATATAAGGATGTTAATCCCTTGTTACCCCCTTGAGCCAGGAGTTGGAGTTTGTTTCTAATTTTTCAAATAAACCTTGATTTTAACCAGTGGCAGGGTAGATTTCAATTAATTCAATGGTGTATTTTGGTTGTCAAGAGAATCAGTCAATCCAAGCAAGGATTCAAGCAAAGGATCAAGCAAAGCAAAGGTTCGAGCACATCTTCTTCCTCGCATTCGTCTAAGAATGAGGAAGTAATGGAGATAACATTTACAACAATCTTCTTCCTCATTACATCATTCAAGATCGAGGAAGTATCAAAGGCGAAGCTTGTAAATCAAAATCAACATAGCAGTCACAACATTCAATATCCAAGGATCAAATCTCAAAAGGAGCTTTTAAAAGAAAGACGTCTGCTAAGTCAAAATGGATAATTTCATAAAAGACAACAAAAATGACTTAGGCAAAAATTAGGGCATCCCGATGGATCAAATTCAAAGGATTTGGTTCATGCAAAATAAGGGATAAAAACAAAGGCGAAATACAAAGGATAATCTTGTGACTGCTAAATCATCAAAGCTTCCCATCAATGCTTGGGTCTCTACAACATTTTTCATAGATGCTTGGATCTCTACTAAGGCTTTTGCTCAATATCAAAACTGAAACGATTCTCTTGCAAATAAAGCACATTCATTGGATTAGGCGAATTCTTAGGATCTGGAGAACATCAAGGAGAAAGGGGTGGGATAAATAAAATATTTTGAGCCTTATATCCATTGTTTCTTAAAACATGAACCATGCCAAGTTACAACATTCAAAAGTCCTAATTGAGGCAAGGTTAACCACGAAAGCATATTAAACAGGATTCTGTTATACTGACTCCTGAAGTTTGTTAAAACTATTTCTAACCGCTACGCTTCTTCAAGAATTCATTTCTAATCATCTAGTCCTAATTCATAATGGACTTCAATTTCAAACTTGCATACACATTGCATTGGAGTTACTTTTCAAAGGGTACAACTCCATCTACGAATATACACTTTGCATCGAGGAGATCTCGAAATTGGTTAATCAAAGATGACCAATTCTAATAAAGACTCTGGAATTGGGGGAATCACATATAGGGGGTTCCCCTTAACAGGGGCAAAAACTCAAGGATCACCGGGGCATGCAATCAAACATCCTATTAACTAGGGGCATTCATCTAAAAGGTTCAATCGGCTTGAGTCACATCTCGAAGCAAACAGGGGCATGTCAAACATGGGAAAAATTCAAATACAAAGGATAGAACACTATGGATAGTCCTCCATATCTTGGAGATCATAGGCATCTTTTCCCACTAAACATTGGGGCCTTGGATATCAAAATCCATAAGGTAAACAACTCAAAAGGTTAAAGGTGTGGAGAACCTCGAAAGGTTAAAAGGCGTGGAGAACCTCAGAAGGTTAAAGACGTGGAGTATTTCAAAAAGCCAAACCGGGGCAAGGCGCACAACAAAAGGGAAAGGCGTTCTCGCACGTTACAACATTCGACAAATCTTTCTCCTAACCACGATCTTCAAAAATGGGTATCGGGGAATCGCGCTAGCATCACACCCCACCTTATCAAACAAACCTGCAACTCCAGCGAGCTATATACGCTTTGGTTATCAACAACCTATCATCGGAGCATCATACAAACACCATATAAATCATGCAATACATACATTGGTTGATACATTACACCACACCTTTTCAGGTAATCTTCTTTAAGACAAATCCTACGATCCTTTCTAAGAACCTCTTCAGGTAGTCTTCTTCAAGACATTCTCTTTCTAAGAACCTTTCTAGGTAGTCTCATAAGACATTCCTTTTCTAAGAACCTCTGCAGGTAATCTTTTCTAAGACATTCATTGTCCTTTCTAAGAACCTTTTTAGGTAGTCTCTTTAGACATCTTTCAGCCTTTTCAGGTAGTTGTCTTTAAAGACATTCTTCATCCGTCGCCAAAAAAAAAATCTTTTTGGATAGTTTTATTTAAGACAAACATTCATTATCATTCCAAGAACCTTTTCAGGTGGTCTTTTTAAGACATCTCTCAGCCTTTACAGGTGGTCTTCTCTAAGACAAATTGCTATCATTTCTAAAAATCTTTTCAGATAGTCTTTTTTAAGACAAACATTCACATCCATTCCAGAAACCTTTTCAGGTAGTCTTATAGAAGACATTACTTCGTACCACTCGCTACATCAATCAACATATACATAAGCATAAGCATTACCCGCATACATAAACATTACCAAGCCAACATAAGCATAGCCGTGGTGTAGGTGCAAATATGGAGTAAACAAGTTCAACGGGTTCAATCTTGGGATTAACATCAGCGTCAGCATACATACATACGCATTAGCATATGCATATCATCTAGTGCATTCACATACTACAAAAGCCCAGTTTCTAACCCTCGTGTTGTGATAGGTATATTTTCCGACCCTCGAGTCGTGAGTTTCCAACCCCCGTGTTGTGATAGGTGTGTTTTCCGACCCTCGAGTCGTAAATTTTCAACCCTCGTGTTGTGATAGGTTTGTTTTCCGACCCTCGAGTCGTGAATATTTGACATGCTATTTTCTCCGACCCTCGAGTCGCGAGTCTCCAAACAGGTGAATCTTATTCATGCAGGTAAGTTTGCTAGAACTATAGCAAATGATTACTCTTATGCAGGTACGCTTGTCAAAACCATGGCAGGTAATTCCTTTGGTGCAAGTGAAATTTGTCTAAACCAGGGCAAATGATCCAAACGGTGTAGGTGAAATTTGTCCGAACCAGGGCAAATGATCCAAATGGTGCAGGTAAATTTTGTCCGAACCAGGGCAAATGATCCAAATGGTGTAGGTGAAATTTGTCCGAACCAGGGCAAATGATCCAAATGGTGTAGGTGAAATTTGTCCGAGCCAGGGCAAATGATCCAAATGGTGCAGGTGAAATTTGTCCGAACCAGGGCAAATGATCCAAATGGTGCAGGTGAGCTTGTCAGAACTATGACAAGTAATCCTATTGGTGCAGGTGAACTTGTTAGAGCTATAACAAGGGATCCTTTTGGGGTTCACAAACTACGGAAACTTACTAGAACTATAGTAAGTGGGGTTCACAAACTACGGAAACTTACTAGAACTATAGTAAGTGGGGTTCACAAACTGCGAGTCGTCGCTATTGATAGTTACGTTTACCAATCACGTTAGTCCCTCGGCAGTGATCAAAGGGTTTTACAAAGGATTATTCAATGGGGTTTATCACGTTAGTCCCTCGGCAGTGATCTACTTCGGAAAAAAAACAACAAAGGGGTTTTGCAAATGGTTTTACAAAGGGTTTTACAAAGGGTCTCTTCAATTGTGTTTATCACGTTAGTCCCTCGGCAGTGATATTCTCCAAAACGTCATCAAAAACACACAAAGGTTTTATTTTTCTTTTTCAAAATTACTAACATACTTCAACTAACAATCATGCATCATTCAATTAACATACCTCATTCATACATATTGCATATACATACACCGCTCTCATTTATTTTGAGAAGCTCACTGCATCATGCATCGCATGCATCATAACATTGCATAAAATGCAGGTTGCCTTTTTAGGTCGTGCTACAAAAAAATCACCTGGTTCCTTCCAAAAGGCGTGTGCTTCACACTGTGAAAAATGGTATCTACCTTGGGTGGCATCTGTAAGCCCATCCCTCACGGAATTTATTCCTAACGCATGCAAATTTCAGGGTATTTCAGTGTCCAATCATCTTCTACCTTTAGATCACAATAGGCAGACGTGCCTATCTGACTCTTCAGTTTTAAGAAGATTGAACAGGGGCAGCTGTCACTACCCAAAATTTGCCCTCCTCTGCTTATCTTCAATGGCTCAAGGTCCAATGGTTTATTCAAGCAACATGCTCTTAATCAAAGATCTCCAAAACTAGGGTTTTCATTTTATCAAAGGGTTGTGAATATCCAAGGCCTCAAATGAATCTCAAGGTCCCTCATATGTCTCAAGGCACCTCCTTGTCCAAATTCAAGCTTCTATTCCAAGGATTGCTCACTCAATGGCTCAGACGACTAATGATCGACTGTGTTGACCTAAAAGTCAACTATAGTCAAAGTACAGTCAAACTTCAAGATTTTTTGTCAACATCAAGTATGTGAGGTTATATCCATCATTTGATCAAAGGTTGATCATGATCCATAAATAGAAACTCAGAAATGAACAAATGCAAAAGGTTCAAATTAGGGTTTCTTTAGGAGAAAGTCAACGCAACTTTGACTGACCATAACTTTCACATGGAGTATCAAATATTTCCCAACCAAAGCCTATTTTGAAGGAAATTTGATTCTCTACAACTTTGTCTCTCACAAGACAAGTCTAGAAATGCTTCATTCAAGAGATATGGCACAATACATTATAGGTCCTCCAAAAGTCAACAAGAAACACCTTTTGGGTCAAGGCTCATAACTCGAGCATGGAAGCTCTAATTGAGGTGAAACCAAAAGGAGGTTTTAAAGGACTCTTTGAGCTTTCCAAAAAGTATTAGAACATGGTCATATGGCAAAGATTGAAGGAGATACAGGGTTTGGAAGTTGGTCGATTTTCAAGGGAAGAGCAAAGTACTAATTGGCAAATTCTCAACTTTCAAAGCAAATGGGCCTAAGTATTTGCTTCTAAATGTTCTTGTGATGATATTTAGGGCCCATATTTCCACTTCTCCACTTTTCATGATTTTTCTCATTTTTACTTTGAATTATATATTTTAATTCAATTAAAAAACAATTAAATCATGAAATTCATTTAGGAGATGCATGGTCATAATTTGTTATGAGATTTATGTCACAAAGTAATATGTAAATCAAGAGAAATTTGTGGAAATAGGTTTAGGAAAGATATGGTGCAAGAATAGAAATATTATACACATATTCACTTAAATTTCCAACTCTCCAAAGATTCAAAGTCCAAGCCCATGTTTAACCTAATACCATTCACATATATGGTAAAAACACTCAGTGACAAAGAGGGGACGAAAAGAAGAGGGGGCTAGGGTTCTATAAACTTAAAAAGAAATTTCAAGGGTTCGGGCAAGGGGGTTCTTTTGAGATGGCAGGTTTTAGCTGCGTGCAAGGATTCCATTAGCCTCCTGAGGTTCCTAAAGGCCTACCCACGCCCTCGAACAAAGCCAATCACGTCCAGAGCATCGCGTTTTGTTAGCACCGGAGGTAAGCTTTCTTGAAATTCAAACTCATTGATTCAGGTATTTCTAACGTGTTCGACCTGCATGGTTGCATTTAGGAGGTTAATTAGGACTGTTCTGGGCTGCCACATGTGAGTTTCGACGTGAAACTCGGTCCCTGCCATTGTTGGCCGTGACCTTATTACTTCCTTCGTACTCAAACTTACAGGCTTTTTCCGGTCTCAAAACCACCACCATAAGATTCGTAAGGTACGAAATAGGGGGGGTAGGGTTTTTTTTATTTCCTTTTCATGAGTGTTTCGCAGGTAGTCATGTGCTTCCCGCCGGAGAAGATGACCGGCACTGTTTCGGTGGCCTGTGTTTGCTAGGCTGGCGATCTGAACGTGGAGGCTTTTAATTGGACCATTCGAAAATTGAAAAGGAAGGTCTGCGCGCGCAAGAACCCTATTGGAGGGTCAACACAGAAACGTTCTCTTTCTCTATATCATTGGCGGATGCAGGGACACCAGTGGGGACCGGGTTTGACTTTCTTTTTGAATTCTCAGCATGTAATTTACCTTTACAATATAATATCTCAGGATCATAATAATTGCAAATGGAGAATCTGGCACAAGCGGTTAAGGAGAAGGGTTTGTCACCAACGAGTCCTGGGTTCAATACCCAGCGTCTCCCTTTATTATTTTATGCAATTTTCCTCCTAGATCATGTACGCATAGCCAATACATACCCACAATACCCCCTCACGCCACAGCCGTCAAATATCAATAGGATCAAATCCAACGCTCTCAAGAAGGCAAGCACACAATGGATGTTCAAGGACCAGCAACACAGGATAACTGCCAGGTTTTCTATATCAATATTTTTATTTTGTTTTATTATTTATTTAGATTAAATATTAGATAAATAGTTTAAATAAATTAATTTTAGAAATAATAAAAATAGGGTTAGGGTTAGGTTAGGATTATAATTCCCCCGATTACTTAATTATTTCGATTATTCGACTTAATTGATAAAATTAATTTTAATTGATATTAAATCACAAAAAAACCCTATAAAGGTGTAAGTGTTAGGGTTTGCCCAATCCCATTGCCCATTTGGCGAAGCATTAACCTTCAATTAATTCTCTCCTCGACCCGACTAAAGCTATTAGTCGCATTAGACGAGAGATAAAAATAACAAAACATTAACATTAATTCTCTTCTCGACCCGACTAAATCTATTAGTCGCATTAGGCAAGAGATAAAAATACAAATTAAAATACATTTAATTTGCTGCCCGCGACGATCAATCTATCGGTCTGAGTAACCAGCAATGCCCCTTAATTCGTTAGTTATACTAATCAAATCTATTGATCATCGCATCTAACGGTGACAAATTAAATCAGGGTTGTACGCTCAAAACCTTAAAACAACAAATCAAACTACGGATTTTTATCCTAGGCAATTCAAAATGCCTTGCAAACTCAAAACTACGATAGGCCATTCAAAAAACCTTCAAACCATTCAAACTCTAATTCTAAGGCGTACAATCCTGTGCCCGAACTACGTTGACTCTGATTCTCCCTAAGGAGATACGTAGGCACTTGGATAACCAAGGCGAGTCCCCTTCCCCATAAATCTCATCTTTGCCCTTTTCACTTCCTTAGCTATTAACCTATATAATTTTGCCATAAAACTGTTACCTTAGATTCAAAGCCATAGGAAAGGGTTGAGGGTGCCTAACACCTTCCTTCGACCTGATTATAATAACTTACCCGAATCTCATATCTGCGTAGGGTTTCCTATTCGCCCTTCAGAATAGGTGGCGACTCTAAAAGTCTAATTTTTAGGGCAGGTTGCTACAACCGATTACAAAGTGTGTTTCCATTTTATGTCAGTCTCTTTTGTGCATGCGTAATCGGCTACGCTGTTTGTCATAACCGATTACGAGCCCGTGTTTTGGACTTTTTTGACTTATTTTTAAGTTGTTTCGTTTTCCAATAGTTGTGTTAGCTTATATATAATTCCCTCAGTTGTAACATTACAATTTAATTCCATTTGTTACATATTTTTCTTCCCCCACACATACACTCTCTCTCTCTCTCATTATTCATTCCATCTTCTCCAATTAACACATTTTATCCATTGATTCACTATAGGATTTCGTGTATGTTCCAACATTTGCCATCAATAGTCTGAGTTCTAATCCATTAATCCATTCCGAAGATGAATATTGTTTCCAATGATGGATTCCCACCAACCTACGAATCTTGATTTCCAAAAACGATTTACACAAAAAAATTCCACTAAACTCGTTGTTTTCAAAAACAATTTACAAATGATTATTGAAAAACGATTTATATTAAATGATTAAGAATTGATTTATTGATTTTATTATATGACTTGTGTTGAAACTGAAATAAGAAAAATGCTCCCCTATTTTCTACCGGTCCCACTATTAGGCTAGCTTTTGACTCTGTAAATAATTTATTTTAATATATATATATATATATATATATATATATATATATATATATATATATATTATAAATATAATTATTTTTAAAGATGATCACAAAAAATTGAATTTAAAAAATATTCAATTGGTCCGGTGAAGAGGGCGACTACTTTCGGGATGATCAATTGACCTCACAAACCAACACGGATCTTTTCAGCATGCTTTGGCCTCACTCACACGCTTTCTGGTAAACTTCCCAGAAGGTCACCCATCCCAGAATTGCTCCAAATCAAGCACGCTTATCTGTGGAACAGAGATCTGGCTCTGATACCATTTGTAACGCCCCAGACTGCTATCGGGATGATCGACTGACCCCACAAACCAACACGGGTCTTTTCAGCATGCTTTGGCCTCACTCGCACGCTTTCCGGGAAACTTCCCATAAGGTCACCCATCCTAGAATTGCTCCAAATGAAGCACTCTTAATTGTGGAGTTCCTATGGAACGGGCTATCGAAAAGAAGATGCATCTTGTTGATATAGGTAGTACCCATCAATCCTTATAAGTTTTCCTTCCCATGCAATCCCATACATGCACGGCCTTAGGATCCCTCTCATTCCGATGTGGCGACCATCCTAGCTGCCTTCGGTCTCAGGTGTTACATGCGGTGCAACCAACCCTCGCCTTCTTCGGCCTCGGGTATTACAATGAAGTTTACTATGTCGAATGTTGGTAAAATTTTGTCCATGTTGTAATCTATGTTTCTACTTGCTACATCAAAAGAAGGTTACTTTGGCAAGATCTTACTAATATTTTTGTTACTCACTCCATTCCTTGGGGTTCATTGGGGGATTTTAATGTTGTGGTGCGGGCTCGTGAGCATAAAACTGACATTCTTAAAGAGGAACTAAACACCCGTTAAAAGGAAGTCTAAACTTCAATCTAGAAAACTGACATTCTTAAAGAGGAACTGAACCCCCGTCGAATGAACTGCACGCCCTCTTGCCAGGGTCGACTGAGGAAATAGACCAGTCAGAAGATGGCCCTACATTTGAGTAAGCATATTCCAAGCTATGAGTGTTACTGAGGGTGGAGACCATCCCCACCGATTTGATATCCATTCAATAATATTAAGTATTGGTAGGCAGCACAAGACCTTATTCATGCTTTCAAATTGTGTCTACCACATTGCCAACAAAAAGAGAATGTTTGGCATGAATTAGGGAATGATCTCAAAAGAGGAGATGCTTCTTAACAACATTGCCATTGGGTTTTGGACCGTTCAAAAACCAAAAAGCTTTAACAAAAGTGAGAACTCTCAGACCCTCGTGATACACCTCAACAAATTCAATATCCTTCGTATGTAACATGGAAAAGGAGGGATCAATATAAGCCTCCTCGATAAAGGGATGATTCGGGTTCACCCCTCTGACTCCTTGTGTAGAAGCATCCATGTTTCCACCAAAGAGGGGGGACTTAAGGGTTCTCTGCCATCTTCGATGGAACTCCCACAAGCTTCAAAATTATCGCTAAGAATAACAAGGTTTAGAATGGTTTGTGCAACTGTCAAAGGGGACATTCTACATTTTTTTGGTTTATTACCCCTGTGAGAGACGAAGCCTCACTTATATCATTGCCACTGGATATTTCAATGAGATTCTCTGGTTCACCCTCTATATTTGCCATGGCTAAAATAAAGAAGACAGAGAAATAACTATAAATGGAAGAGATAGAAGTGGTACTTGGAAAACTAGAAGTTTGAAGGGAGAAGTAAGATGAAAGGTTGCTCTGAAAGTGTGATGGGATTCAATGAGACTCGGGAAAGAAGAATTATAAGTTTGAAAAGGGAAGAGGAAAATCATAGTTCAAGCAAAAAGTGAAAATGTTTCCTAAAAGGTTAATTACTTAATGACCTTTATATAGTGAAGTGAGATATGCAAATCAACAATCCAAAATGAAGGAAATTAGGCAGATGAAAAACAACTGTTAGATTTGCCTCGAAAGTACCACAGTACTCGAGTACACATGAGAACCGTAGATGAGAGAGTCATACCCTACTCTAAGAGTCTAGGGCCACATGTAAGAGCAATTCTGCAAAGTGTTAGAATGATGAGATAGACATTTAATATGTCTATTCCCAAGGTCATTCAATCCGGTTATGCGAATCTTTTCCACTTCGCCAAACAAGATCCACCTTGAGGATCCCAACCTAAGGCGACACCAACCCAGTATTCTGAAAGGTTTCCCATTGCTAGATTATGGCAAGCCTTATGGCATCTTTTTTAGACCAACCAGAGGCCCAAAAACGAAAAGGCTCAATAATTAATCAAAAGTCATAAGGTGTTGGAGGTACAATGCACCCGCAACCTCCAAGCATGTATTTGATTTACACCATAATCAGCTTTCGTCGTTGGATGTCATCTTTCAATTCCTCGCATAGTCGCATACCACTCTAATAACAAGAAGATCTCACGCAAGACCTGATGTATGCTATACCATAATTTACTTTCACATTACTTTTCACTCTAAAACTGACTTGAGCGTTGAAGTGCTAATCTTGTAGGTCAATTCTTTTCCACCACGTAAGAAGCTTACTCCATTCTATCTAGACATCATTCCGCATTTAGTTCTACCAAAGAACAGTTTTGCTCAGAATTGTTAGTCACGTTAATAACTTTGTATCGATATTCTTGGTCTATTTAATAACATTTCAACTCCTACACATATAAAGATATTTGAACTGTATAGTTGTAGATATAATATGATCATTCTAGAAGTAATTTGAATAAGTAAAACTTTCCAGCCGCCCACAGTTTAGATCTTAGTGTTTTCTATAAGAAATTCGGGCATATTGAAAATACAAATACAAGTTTGAAATAGTAAGCCAACGTTATAAGTCAATTTTACCAAAGAGTCAAATTTAAGTTTTTTGACAAAATCAGCAAAGAAGCACTTGTGACAATGAAGTGGAGTTAGCATTCTAAATTAGACATCATTGTTACATGCACAAATTCCCTTGAAGGTTTACTTTAAAAAATTGGACATCTAAATGAAAAACACCTCATATTAATTTGAATTCCACAAATATATTATGCCAATCAATGAATGAATTCATCATAATTTGTAATGCAGCCTATTTATTTTTTTACATGCATTTCTACAGCAAAATGGAAGCACTGCACAAAATATTTGAATACAAAGGAACTAATGATTCTATGTTCAAAATTGTCATATGTACAATCTTCCAATATCCCAACTTTCTACAATACAAAAAATGACTTTAGTTTCCATTGAAAAGCTTCATGTGCGAATTTTCTTTCGTCATTGTCTAGATGCAAATCGACGCCTTTGAAGTCCGTTTATTCATCCCAAGGATGATCACCATTACAGTGACGTCGTCGTGATATTTCCTCCTACTTCCAGCCGGAACATTCATCAACTCCTCCGTGCTGAAACCTGTAAGAGAATCGATAATGTAACCGAACTGATAATAAAACCATAAACATCTATCTGTAAACTTAGTATGATATCTAGGAAAATAACCTGCAGAATCAGCTGCTTTTGTTACTAGTTTTTCGATGAGATATTTGGCAGGATCACCATGAGGATTGCGCAAGATGTAAGACTCCACAAGATTTACTGCTTCTTCATTGTTGAAGAAGTCGAATAAACCATCACTTGCAACTATAACAAATTGATCGGAAGGAGAGATTTTATGCACGTTCAATGATGGATCCGTTGAAACGTATGGTGGGCTTCTAAGATCTTGAACTCGGAGGATTCCCATTAATGCATCATTCAGAAATTTCTGTATGAAAAAAAAAATCAAGTTTATCTATTTGGTAAAATACAGCACGGATATGGCAATACAAAAAATTCTTAAAATGTAACCAACCTTTTTCAAGTACCCAACTCCAAAAGCACGCGTAACCTTCAACTTTCCTTTCACTCTCCCTGCTACAATGGTCTTAGGATCATCAGGATGCTCAGCAAGAAGTCGAGCTCTTTCACTGTCATTGTCAACAGTATGACTATCAGTAAGCTGAATAGCTTTCAACCTCTCACTCCCGTTCACTCCGTTACCTGTACTGCTCGTTGCAAGCACGGCTCTGCTATCACCAAGATTGAGCGTACACAAATCATTTCCATGAAGAAGCACGAGTAAAACACAAGATCCAATCGAAACTAAATCCAGACGTTCCTCCATTTCCTGCTCAACCATGTACAAGAAATCATTCTCAACCTGATCAAGAACATGTTTGAGGCTATCAAGTACCACATGCGAAAATGATTTGTTTGATGAAGATTGATGCTCGTGATCAAGAACACAACTATCACCCAAACCGATATTGTCAGAAGCGTTGATGGAATTCGGTTCTGAATTCCAATCTATTTTATTCAGATAAGATACAATAGAGTCGTAAAGAGTACAGGCGAGATAGTCTGCCGCATCTCTCCCGTTGAATCCGTCATAAATTGCACAAAATAGCCAACCATTTTCTTCAGAACAAACTGCTTGAACCCTATCTTCACCAGCAGCTCCTCCTGCTACCTGTACTTCTGTAGCACTGAGAAAACTTTCATTTCTAGAGGAAGGACTCATGAGTCTTAACGAACAAGGGTCGTATTCAAGCATATGACTTGGACTGGACGGGCTGCAACTTAGGTTTGACAAACTACTTGGGAGAGAAGATGATAGCATATCCAACATTCCAAGACACGGCGAAGAGGGTACCCGCCGAAATGAATTAGGAGAGTCCAAATTCGGAAGGATTTCTTCTCCTATAACACCATTGCAGATGTTTGTGTTGGCAAGTGTAGCATTTGCACTCAAGGCAGCACCAGACAAGCAAGAGAAACTGCTTGTTCTTCGCATTTCAGGAAGGATTTTGTACCCTTTGGCAACCTTGCAGGGGATACCTTTGTCTTCATTGCATTGATAGCCGAAACTTATTTTCAGTTCACCTTCAGGACTAAGCATGTTTATCCCCTGGTTTAAGAATTCATGCTCAACAATATCAATATCACATGTATATACAAAACGTACGTGAAATATCGAATTTGTTTTAATCAATGCATATAGGAAACTCAACTGATAGATTTTCTAGATTGTAGAAGGGCTCAATTGATACACTAAACAACCCTCCAAGTCCAACAAGGTTTCATTCAATAAACCTTGCAGCCTGCACCACATACAACAGTAGCAGCCACCAGGTCAACCGATAAAGAAAATACAACACGAAAACGAGTTTGCAGGTATAAGTATAAAACAAACTACTATAAGATAGATATAAACAGAGAGGAGGATATTGAAAGAGGGTCAAGATCCTCTCCACTTCTTACTCTGTTAGATTCATTGAAGTAAAATTAAGTTTCACAGTAATATTAACTTCAACTCAAATACATATTCAGTGTCAGAGAAACTTTCCCAACATATATATGACCAAATTCTATTCAATTCATCACCATAAGCAATCAAAAAGCTAAGCTCCTTCTGCTAATAGTTAAAAACCAACAAAAGCCTAGAAACACTAATAATCTATGTGTACTAAAATCAATGTTCTTGTTTGCTTGCTTCCAATCTCTCTCTCTCTCTCTTACTCAGTCAAGCGTCATTGACAGTGACACTTATTATTATAATACTCAAAACCATTGATTAACACAAGAGCCTAATCAACTAAAACAACTACTTCACAAAACTTAATGTAAAATCACACCAAAGTATAGCAGCAAAATTCATCAATTAAAAAACAATTACTCAAAATTTGTTTTTTTTTTCAATTCATCAATTACTCATAATTCTAATAGCCCATTTTGTGTATGGAAGCTTAAAACAAAAAGTTCGCATCTTTTCCCAAAGATAGTCAAAACCCACAAGGAAAAACAAAACATACGCAACCTAGGAAACCCAGAACACAAAATCCAACACAAACACACCTTATTGAATTGGTAAATAAATAAATAAACAAATCATGCAATGAAAATTGTATATAGAAAAAAAAATTAAGGAAACCTACTTACGAACAGATCCTGAAGAAACCAATGAATCAGGTGAGTGAAGAAGCTAAGAATGCAGCTATGAGAGATATTTAGAGAAATGGGGATGAAGAGGGAAATCAATTAAGAAAAGAGAAAAAGGGTTGTTAGGTTTATATATAAAGTGGAGAATAAGCGCTTCAATGAGACGCGAAAAGCGAAGTCGTTGCGAATTCGAATGGTAGATAAGAAAAGTGTGTTTTTCCCTTTTTGTGAGGAACCGAATTTTTCATGGCTCATGATTCTCTCTATTTCTTTTATTTATTTATGTACTTATATGTTTATTCATTTATTTCTTTATTGATCTCAAATTTGTTTATTATCTTGTGTCAAAGAAATATTTATAGGTCCAAAGTCCTACTTCAATTATGGAATTAAAATTGATCCGACAATGGAGGTTTTGATGTGCAACGATGGATTTGAATTTCTGTTGCGGTGGAAGAAGGATTGACCTATAAGGTTAACATTCAAACGCTCGAGTCAGTATGTAAACAAGGTGAGTGAATAAAATGTGAATTTAAAATTGCCACGTGAAATTGGCACATGTGTTTTTTATACAGTGGAACAGTTATAACAAGTCGTTATTCTCCTGGTGTGAGATGTGGGAAATTGTCGGATATATCCTACGTGTGGATCTCATATGTTCTTCCTCATGGTAACCCTCTTGCGCTGCGAATGCTTTGGGTGAATAGATGTTTTTTCTAAGTTGCAGTTGATGGCCCTTATGGCCAATCTAGAAGAGTTGCCCCTCAAGCCCTCGTATCTGCTTGACAGTGCGAGGGTTTGTCGTATTAGCCTCGTTCATGTTGGTTATACCTTGGTTTAAGTGGACTGTCGAGAGGTGACGTTATTGTTATCGGGGAATTCACGCCTTTAATGCCCCTCATGCCTCGGACGTCTTTTCGTAGGTTTCATCATAATGGTCTTTGGGAACTTAAACACTCAATTGACTTGTTGAGGTGATCTAGAGTGTTGATAGCGCTTGTTGCTTTTAGTAAGTTATCACACGATTTCTAAAGAGTCAGCATTTCATTTTTTGAGGCATTATTTTTGCTTCTTTGTTACTTTCATTTTCTGCAACGCTTTTTCCCTTCTATAATTGAAAAAAGTAGTGCCCTCAATGAGTCGGAAATCAAAAGAAGACATTTTTGTCTCCTGGGTTGACCATGTCTCTTCATCAATTGTTTCTATCTTTATTCAAGAGGATAGTCTAGACGGAGCCTTTTTAGACATAGGTCTATCTTTGGATTGGCGCGTATAGACCATTAATGAAGACAACGGGATATGTAGCAAGTATGGAAAATGTATCATTCATTTCTATAAATACACCCTCTCAATCTTGGGTTTCTGGTTTCACTTTAACAACTTTGAAATAGAAGTTTTGAATCACTTGATGGTTTCCCCCCACCCCGCAATTGCACCCTGCGAGCAAGATATATATTAAAGTTTTCTAGTACTCGTGCAAATGTCAAACGGGGTAACCTTTTTTGTCCCTTTTCTTCCACCTCTTCAAAGTACATTGTAGTTCTGCAGTCCATGTGCAGGGCTATGGCTTGATTAACCTGGTGTAGTTTGTTCGCGACTTTGAATCCTTTTTGAAGAGCCTAAAGAATTTCAAAAATTGATTCTTCTTGATTGTTCCTCTTTGTATATAGGTTCATGCAATGGTATGTACCGTAGGGACTAGCGTGAATGACATGTTTACCGACTTGTTTCCCAAGTACTGGAACAAATGTCATTTCCTGATGAGGAATGGGTTGTATGTCTACAAGGAAAACATTTTATCTCGGGATGAACTTTATCTGAAGAGACTGTTGGTTGCTTTTGTCAAAGAGTTGGATCATGTCAGGGGTGTCACCCCTCAGAACGAGGCTTCACGAAAATGTTTTAAACGACTTACTAAAACCTATTTGCAAATGGATGCCCGCACCAAGGAGGAAAGGAAAGTCATTTTTGTGAGTTTCAAATACATTTTGCCCCTTGCATTCAATACAACTATGCTTAATGCTCTTACGTTTGGTAATTACTATTTATAGATTCGGCGTCTACCTCGGAAGAAGATTGATCTTACTTGGCCAACCTAATTGGTGGGGCTCTCAAGGAAGAGCTATCAAATATGGTGTAATATACCCGAAGTACTTTTGTCGTTCTGGCCATTAGCAGCACCAGTCATTGGGATGCCTTTCTATATAAATAGTGACAAGTGAAGAGGTGGCATTTATGGGAAAGTATTTGTGGTCAATGCTTCAACAGGATATATACCTGTAAGAATTACATAAAACTTTTGTTTCTTTTACCAATGTAAGTGATGACTTATGTTCCCTCGATCACCCTGCCTCGTTAGTCAATCAGGTAACCTTTTTGGTGAGGGTGTATCAAGGAAGGATAAAGCTTTGGCCTCTATGCGGGCGACTGTATTTGCTACACACACGTCCCTTTCTGCAGTTCAAGGAGGCCTTGGAAGCCTGCATCTTGAGAATGCTTCCTTGGTTTTGAGTTTAAATTAGTCATTTGTTGCTAGTATCATGGTCGTTTATGAGTCCTTTGATAACACTCTTTAGTGTGTAGAGCATTTTCACTCTCTTCTAGGTATTTTCAGGGTACAATTACGGATGCACCAGATGCTCAAATAAGGAAAGATCGTCTTTTTTAGGGATTACTGACCTCTTTCTTCTTTTTTTTATGAAATATCATGCCCTATGAAGTGTGAGTGAAATGAAATATATGTTGTGTCATTGTTTTTACCTGTTTAAGGCATATATACTTTCTGAGTAAATTTCTCCAAATTTTGCATGAATTTAGGAGGTATTCCCCCAAAGTGGATAAGAATGGATACCCCTCCCCCTAGGTGAAACCTGGTTCGAGGTTGGCGTGTGGCCAACCCACCGCGGCTTCTGAGTGGCTAGCTACCAAAGGGAGGTAGACCGCTATTGTCGTTTTAGTGGTTTTTCTATTTTCATTGTGTGTGTGTGTGTGTATGTTTTACATTGTGGGGTTTTCATTGATATAGTTACATGTTCAGGTCGTTTGCAACAGCACCCTTGAGTCTTTGTGTTGAGGGTTTCAATCCATTCGATGGTACCCCAGACTCATCATTACCTTATATGAGTACAAAGAAAAGAAATATTTTCAGAATTTGCGATTTCTTCATTAATAATTGGGAGTTCACAATACACTTTAATAAAGAATTAGTTATACGAGAAATAACATTAAATATAAATTTGAAAACATAACCAAGTGAACAGACCATCGCTTGTTCTCCCTATTTCACATCTTATTAGGTTAGCCACTTTTTGGAGGTCAGATCTTTATATTCCTCAATTGGCCAGTTAGGGAGGCTATTTAATCTCCATGACATCAATATCCCCAGGTTATGCTAGAGCATTTGGTATATCATTTTTGCTCCTTATGGCCGATTCAGTGTGAAGGTTGGGAAATTTGAGTTTGAGATGGACCAGTGAGGCCATGGCATCAAGGGCATTTGCAAAGGTTTTGTCGAGTATGCAATTGTAGACACTCTTATAAGGGACTACAAGGGATTATGAGTTCACAAACCATATTCCTTTTGCTTCTTCTATATATATCATCAATTCGACAATACCCCCACATGCGGGTGGTCATGCCCGTCAATGCCTGTAAGTCTGACCTTTTGTATGGTCATAAACTTTATTTCTTGAGGCCAATCTTCTCAAACAACTCTGAATATATTATGTCGCATGATTTGACACTATCGATCAGGATCTGGGAGACATCGAAATTCCCGACCATAGCAGTTATGACTAGGAGGAAGATCTCGTTCGAGGTCCCCCCCCCCTCTCTATTTTTCTTACAATCCTGAAACCCGGGCATTGGCCTATATGGGGTCTGGGTTAATGTTCCATCTTACTTCTTATGGACAATCATCAATTCAATGATTTTCCACTTCATCATCCCTTTGGACAGGATGTTCACATGTAGTGTGCCTCTAGTAATAGAAGAAATGTGTTGGCACTTACCCTTGCTTACTCCTTTATCTTTGTAGTTGGTTCAGTCTTACCTGGTCAAGGTATCTACAGCTTTGGAGGAATACTTTCTCTTGGGCGATTCTTGTCTACCTCTTTTCGCCTTAGACATACTCAGATAAACGGTCCCTCTTTATCAAACCTTTACCTGTATCCTACAACTGTATAGAATCGCCGGTGTTGTGATTGTGGCCTTTGTGGAAATGATAGTATTTCGTTTTATCAATTCAGGATGACTCCCTGATGAGGAAGGGGTTTCTGACTCCGCCTTTCCAAAACTCCGTGTTGGCATACTCTTGGTAAATCATATCTCAAAAAGTGTTCAAAGAAGTGTACTTATCGTATCGACCAAGGGTTCCCCAGTTGGATTCATCCTTCTGTACATATGAGTCTTTCCCAAACAATCAGTTAGAGCCTATATTTGCTATGATTGGATTGTTGAACCAAGCATTAAATTTCTCCTCCAAGTTAATGAAGGGTTGTGCCATGCTCAGTATTTCTTTCACACTATGATCCTCCCCTACATTCTAACTTCTGCCTGAAGGAACTATCATGGAACGGGTTGTTCTCAAAATCCATCATTTGAGACCTTCTTCAGCTCCTTTTACTTCCATTACTACCTGAGTGAAACGGTCGATATATGACCGCGAGCTTTCTTTCTTCCCATATGTTATCCTTCTCAGGACAACTATTGTCATTGGTTATCTCTTTCGATTAGTGAAGTGTGTGATGAATCTCTCCAATACATCATTCTAAGACTCAATGCTTTCATCTGGAAAGGCTTTGAACCAGAGCCTGGTGAATCCTATTAGAGTGAGTGCAAATAGTTTTCACTTAGCTGCCTCATTGGTGTGGAAGTAGTTCAATATTCATCGATGAGTTATACATGCTTGTTGGGATCTCCCTTCCAGTTATATTCAGTCAATTTTGGAGGTTTATCCAATGATTTTGGTATTTGGTTATCCAAAATACGAGCGCATATGGGAGGCTTATGCGGGTTCCTTACCGAAGGCTTACCACTTGTTCCTCAATGAGAACAAAACTCCCCCGACGTCCTCCTGGAGTGTGAGGAGGAGTTTGTTTCCTCATGCTTCTATGGTAGTTTTGAGATCTCATAGCTATCTCTCGTTATAACATGGTCGGATCAGGGATGATTTTTTGGTTTCGCATGGAAATGGTTACATGGACCATGTTTCCCTTACGAGGGTTGTTATCCAAGCTTACTTCCAAACAAAATAGTCTTTCCTCTATACATATTGTTCAGCAAATCATTTGCATATTGTACTTTGAGGTTAGCCTGCAACAACTGGAAACTAGATAATGTGCAGGTCCTAAGGGTGGTGCTGGAACTAGAGGCCTAATCGAAGGCTGCCTTGTCAGAGCTTTGAATCTCCTATGATCATCCTCAGGGTAACCCCATTGTGTTGTGAGTGCTTTGGATGAATAGTTGCTTCATATGGGTTGTGGTCGATGGCCTTTCTGGTCGGCTCAGAACAAATATCATTAAATCGAACACCGTCATTCTGATTCAAATTTGATTTTTGAATAGTTGTTCCATTTTATTGGATGTTAGTTGTAATAATGATGTGATATTTCCTTTAAAAGTGAAATTTAAGTATAACACCATACAACAAGCTGTATAATTATGGTATCACTCGATCCATGTTTGAAGATGATACAAAGGATTCAATATTGATGAACAAATTGCAAGTGACCTTGATTTGTGTATCAAACATAAATAAGAATTATATTGAATTCAAGTACAAAACTTTCCATTATAGGACAAGAAATAGTTGATGATATAGTGAAATAGAGTTTAGATGTGGTAGAGTGTGTTTTCAATACGGCGGAGCAGGTGGATCTACAAAGTTATCACTTCAACACCCAAGTCAGTGCATAAATTAGAAGTAGTTTCAGTTTGAGAGTGAATAGAATACTTAGGTCTAACATGTGCACATATTTATATAGTTTTCAAAGTTAGAGTTGCTTCCACTTTGTTAGTCGCTTCACGGGATCACCGACTTATTAGATCGAACTGTAGGAAGTTAGAGAGAAGTTAAAATTATGTGTTCTGCTCTTGAGCGAGGTTGCACGTGTTCCTCGCACATTTCCTCGTGGTGCTTGTGATTGGGCCTTTATGTGTGGTTCTAGTGAGCGACCCAAAATAGTTTCCCTCAAACCCTTGTTTCTGCTTACATGTGTTGGACAAATGACTTCAAGCACGAGATGGGGTGAATTTAGGAACTCAAATTCGTGATTAGTTTAGAGTTTTTAGTACTTAAAAATCAAATTGTGTTAGTATTTTTTTAAGATCAGAATAAAAAGCATTGAAAAGTAAAAGTAGTAAAGTAAATAGCAGAAATTAAAAGATAATGGTTAGAGAGATAACACCTGCGAATTATCCAAGTTTGGACGAACGTTACTCCTGTCCCAATAGATCTTCTTGAGATTTCACTATAATATATAGTATTTAATGATTTTTTTACCATAAACCTTTTATACAAGCAAATCAGGAGATTTCACACTAGTTTATCCCAACCGAAAATGAGATTTTCCACTAGTCAAACTCACGAACCGAGTAGAGATTTTACACGATGATCTCAATAACCAAGCAAAACTTTTCGAGGCCGAGTTCAATAACCAAATAGATATTATCAAATAATTTATTTCAAGAACCAAACTCAATTCTTCAAGATTATTGCACTCTTGAAAATAAAAACAATGGAACGACATCAGTACACCTTTTTCCTCACAAGTAGTTTTTCACTCAGAAGGTAAATATGGTGAACATAAAATATTTAAAAAGAGGGAGAAGTGAGATACATTGAGAATAAATAGATAAATCATGAATTCTAGTGTGAAATAAAGTGACGAAGATCCTTATTTATATAGTAAAAAGTTTGGCTCAAAAATGAAACAATCCATGGGCCAATTAACTCACCTAATTGATTAGGTCATAAGTCTTATCAATTAGGTACTTAAAATATCAATGATTTGTGCCTAATATGGAAATTTTGAATAAAGAGTTTTTACCAATCATTGAGAAACTATCATAATCTAGTATTCAATTAAATATGCTTCATCTAATCGATTAGCCTTAGGATCTAATCAATTAGGTAGCTCAAAAAATCTTCTAAAAAGAGACTTCAAATTTTGTTTAGTATATACGTAAGTTTTATTAGTATCTTAGGAGTTACTCTCCTATGTTTACAAGACTCTGGTCACTCATACGAACACAACCATGCGAGCTTTCATAACTCCAAAGATTTCATGCTCTTCCTTTGCCAAATTTTCCAATATGATAAACACTCTACTGGAGCCTTGAATCTTATATTTGATGAGACTTGAGATATCTCCAAATTAGTCACCATCATCAAGTAGTTAGAAATATATCACCAATATTATCATGTAGCATTGTTGTCTTCAAAACATCATAATAGTTTCCAACATCAGGATCACCAACTTCATACATGCAAGCACATAAATCCATAGTCTCCCTTTTTTTATGATGACAACACATCTCTCGTGGAGGTGGTAAAATAAAAACGGGTAGTAACATTTGCAATAATTAAGCTCCCCCTCACATGAGTAGAGAGTATACTCTACTCCCCTTGAGAGTATACTTCTCTTTCTTTGGCATAATAAAAAATGAAGTAAACAATCAAAGCACATAGATCACATATTATAATTTTGAGATACATAGGCATGCTAGTAAATGCATGATTTGCTTCAAATTTATAGTTTAGTTCTAATGAAAAAAGAAACTTCCTTTAGGAATTGGTTTAGTAAAAATGTCTATAAGTTGATTAGATGAGGTCATAAAGTCAAGTATTCATTTCTGTTTTTCAACATGATCCATAATAAAGTGGCGTCTAACCTTAATGTATTTAGCCCGAGAGTGAAGTATCATTTTCTAGTGAAGTTTGTGGCGCTAGTGTTGTCGCATCTTATCGGGACAACTACAATATAAACACCATAATCGCTGACTCGTTGTTTCATCCAGATAATGTGAAGAAATAGCTACCCACGATAATGTATTCTGCCTCAATTGTGGACAGTGTGACACTTCCTTGTTCTTGTTATGCCATGATACAAACGTGTTTCCAAGTAAGTCATGTGTTTTCCTATCCAATCCGCACAAATTAAAATCAGAGTAGATGTACCCAACCAAGTCAAAATTCGGTCCATTGGGGTACCATAAACCCATTTATTGTGTGTCAATAAGATATCTCATTGTGAAAGACACATCGGGAACCAATCACTATATTAGCTAAAACTTTGATAACGAGTTTCCAAACTTTATTTCGTTCAAATAAATTTAATTATTCTTGCATGGCTAGCGACCAATGTTCATCAGTGATACCTTCGACAATTTTATTTGGCTTGACTTGTGAAACAAAAGCCATAAAGTCAAATACATTATTAAGGGATCATCGAGTAGTGATTCCCTTAGAGATGTCTCTGATGACATTTTGAATAAGATGGTCTTTTTCCGCCCTCCATTGTTTTGGAAGATCTTTATGATTCGAAGAAGTATCTATGTTTTGATGTTGAACAGGTTCTTCATATATGACTTGATTCTAATTTTTACCTTGTTCTGCTTCTTGATCGTGTTCTTCCAGATTTGTCATTTCCAAAATATCTTCACAATCAAATACTTCTACTTCTAATGATTTAAGGTTAGTTTCATCAAAACTAAAATGAATCGGATTTTTATATTCTTAGGGTTCTTCGTTAAGTACTCTAAAAGCTTTGCTTGAAGTGGAATATCCTATGAATATTCCTTCATCAGTTTTTGTGTCAAATTTTCTAAGGTTATCTTTCGTGTTAATAAGGATAAGCATTTGCATCCAAAGAAATATAGATGAGAGATATTCAGTTTTCTTCATTAATATAGTGTATATGGCTTCCGCTTTAGAATTGGTCTAATCAAGACGTGATTCATGACATAGCAAGCAGTGTTTACTGCATCAGCCCATAAATATTTAGAAAGATTTGTCTCAATTTTGTTGGGGAGTTCATGAAGTGGAAAAGGTATGTTGAATACTATTCTTGTTGCAAATTTTTTTGAATTCCTCATTTTGGAATTCTCCACTGTGGTCACTTCTAATGGATTCAATGCTTACTCCTTTTTCATTATGGAAAACCTTGGCTAATTTTCAAAAGGCACCAAACACGTCTCTTTTCTAAGATAAGAATAATGTCCAGGTGCAGTGAGAGTAGTCATCCAAATTACAAGGGAGTAGGCATTTCCATCGGTCATATGCTTTAAATAGCCGCTATTAAGGTACCATTTAGCATTCTAGACTGTAAAGAATTCCTGCAATAGAAAATCATGTCTTAATTTTAGGCACTCGTATCATCTGGGGTCATCTATTGTTAATTTCATAAATATTTTTGTCATTAGATTTTTTCTTAGAAACATTTGATGAGACAAATATATTTTTCGTTTGTCTCTCATAATATTTCTTATAAAAGTAAGAATGAGATGCCTTTCTTTGCTTCATTGACTTTTAATAATAAAACAAAATATGGCAATATGAGCTTCTTTATTATAGTAGTTGCATCTTAAGGTCTTGCAATGAGTGTTGGTCTTTGCACTACAAATGTTACTGAAGTTTTTACTATTATTGTTTGGTTCATAGTCAAAACCTGCTTTATTGTAAGAAGCGCTTTGGTTTCCTAACAAAATATTTTCATTTAGTGAACTTGACAAGTCTCTTTTAAAGATCACAAATTTTGTTTTTCAAGGTATCACGTTCATTGCACCTGACAGATTCATCTTCCTCGTTAAAAGTGGAAGAGTCTTGGACTGGACCATTTTGTCTCTTTGTAAGAATTTCCATTTTTTTCTCAAGGTTTTATTTTTAGATTCAATAACATAAATAGTATCCTTTCATATAGAGACAATGTGTTCCAATTTACTTGTTTCTTTTGTTAGCTTCTTACGAAGGCGAAAAAGATCATGATAAGAGAAATAAAAAGTTACCTCATCGTCTTGATGATTTTCCAAAATATATATGTTGGCTTCTTCTTCATCATATGACGATTCAAAATTGTTATCTCTCATGCAATGTAAGCCTTCTTGCCCTTTTTGAGGTTTATTATATTTCTTTGATTTTTGTTTGCCTTTTTCGCTATGGGACAGTTTGGCATGATGCGGTCTTTATTTCCACATAGGTAGCATGTCGAATTGAATGAATCTTTCTCCTCGTCTTTTTCTTGTTACTATTTTTGTTGTTTCTCATACCTTAGGAATATTTTGAATTTTTTTACTATAAGGGCCATATTATCATCAAAATCAGAATATTCAGCTTTGAGAGCTAGACTTTTGCTTTTCTTTTCTCCTTACTCATTTATGGAAAGCCTCTTGAATTTCATTTTTTGTTCCTAGAGTTTACCAAAAAGTGTGTGTGTGTGTGTGTGTGTGTGTGTGTGTGTGTGTGTCTGTGTGCACGCACGCGCGTGTGTGGTTGCTAAATCATTAGATTCATAAATTACAGTGACTTTAGGTTGCCAACTATGGTTTAGGCATATAATAATTTTTATAACCAATTCCTCATTTGAGAATGTTTTCCCCATAGTTCTCAAATGACTCAAGATATGGGTAAATCATGTTAGTATCTGTTTTATATTATCTTCAGGTTTCATTATGAAAAGTTCATATTTATGATTCAACGATCTGAACCTTACGTTATGTACCTCAGTAGTTCCTTCATAGTTAATTTGGAGGATAACCCGCATTTCTTCTGCAGTCTCACTGAGAGAAACTCGTAAAAATTCATTAAGACCGAGAGCGGTAGTGATGATAGTTTTTGCCTTTAAACTACATTACATGTTTGCTTTATCCTCTTTGGTCCAATCCTTTTTAGGTTTGTTCGCTTTAACACCATCGACATCATGTGTAGGAACAGATGGACCTTACTTCAGAGCGTTCCAAATATCGCGATCCAACCCTTCTATGAAAATTTTCATTTTTTTCTTTCCATAAACTATACCCTTATCCATTAAAGGATAGGGGGTTTGTTAAGTGAATAACTTGAATTCAATTTTCATCCTGGAATGATTTGTATTTAACATGATTTAGGTTATGATTCCACATGTTGTGCATGTGACTTCAAGTATAAGAGGGGGTGAATTGTGTTATTCAAAATTGGCTCTTAGTTTAGAGTTTTTGTTACTTAAGAAGCGAATCGTATTAGTATTTTTTAAGATCATAATGAAAAGCAGTGGAAAATAAAAGTAGTAAAGTAAATAGTGAAAATTAAAATATAAGGGTTAAAGAGATGGCACCATTGAATTATCCAAGTTTGACTGAACGGTGGCATACTCCGGTACCTAAGTGATCTTCTTGAGATTTGACTATACTATTAAGCTTTTACAGGTTTGCCCACGAACCTTTGATACAAGCCAATCAAGAGATTTTACACTATCTTATCCTCAGCCAAAAGTGAATTTTTCCATGGGTTGTACTCACGAAAACGAATAAATATATTACAGGTTGATCTCAATAACCAAACAAAATTTTTCCAGATAAGTTCCATAATCAGGCAAAGATTTTTCAATGGCTTATCTCAAGAACCAAACTTAATTCTTCAAGAGTATCACATTCTTGAAAATAACAACAATGGCATGACACTAGTACAACTCTTTCCTCACAAGCAGTTTTTCACTCACAAGTCACTAAGGTAAATTTTGTGAAAAGAAAATATTTAGAGAGAGAGGAGAGATAAATTAAGAAGAATTATAGAAATCATGAGTTCTTATGTGAAATGGAATGAGGAGGCACTTCATTTATATAGGAAAATATTTGGCTCAATAATAGCATGACATTAGTACAAGTCTTTCCTCACAAGCAGTTTTTTATTCACAAGTCACTAAGGTAAATTTTATGAAAAGAAAATATTTAGAGAGAGAGGAGAGATAAACTGAGAAGGAATAGAGAAATCATGAGTTCTTATGTGAAATGAAGTGAGGAGGCACTTCATTTATACAGGAAATTTTTTGGCTCAAACAGGAAATGATCCATGGGCCAATTAAATCACCTAATCGATTAGGTCCTAAGTTTAATTAATTAGGTACTTTAAATAATCGATTATTTGTGACAAAAATGGAAGGTTTGGATATAGAGTCATTACCAAATTGTTCCTACTTTGCCCATGATTTCAAACACGCCCTCGGCTGGTGGTTTGTCTACTATGGGTGCACCTGCTGGTACTCCGTCTAGACCGCTCATTGGGCAAATTACCTAGATACGATCTCCTGGTGTCAAGGATATGGCTCCAGCCTCCCTCGGTCGCGTCTTTTTGGAAGAAAATTATTCTTCTCTTGGTCATGATTGGAGGAGAGGTTGCCACATCCCTAAGTTAGAAGAAGTTCGTAAGAAGGGTCCTCCTCCCAAGCGCCTTTGACACTATAGATGTGTCGGTGGACTGTTCTCTGCAAAGATGCATGCTAATCGTGTAGTGTTGTCATGTCCAAGTCCTAGGACAAGTAGTGGATTTTGTTCTTTGATCTATGACAAAAATTATTCTTACTTCTCGGGACTTCTTGAAGAGACTCGTCGAGGTAAACTGGCCGAGTTAGCCTACCATGTTCGTCGGGGCATCCGTTGTTCTAGCTTTTGGTGTCGCTAGTTTAGAAGAAGTTTTATTGCATGATCATTTTTTTGGGAAGAGATAAAAGTTAAAGAACAAGGTTGGTGAACTTACCCTTGAGAGGGATAGATGTTTGGAAGAGGTTTTAGACTATTCTAACTTGTTCCTTGCTATAGAGATTTCCTTAGAACCCTTGGGGTATTTGGGCTCTTTGATTGAAAAAGTGAAGCAGTTTGTTTAGGTGGTAATCGATAAGGATGTGGCCTGAATGGGGCGAACCGTTCTTCAGAGATTGTTTGGAAGCAGAATGAGGAGTTAGAAAAGACTTTAAAGGAGTCTCAAGATATTCAACGGGAGTTTGGGGTCGGGCTTAATAACATGTGCGAGGAAAATCTTTCACTTTGTAAGGAGTTATCTAAATTTTTGCATGATGGTTTTTCTTTGCCTAGGGATGCTTTTGAGAATGCTCTTCAGAAAATGGAATACTTTTTATTCAATTCATCTTATCTCTTGGTCTCAAGTCCTCCTTAATCAACATATGATCCCTTCATTCAAAGTCTCACATTTCTTTATTTCATCTCTAAAAAGTAAAATATCATTCTTATGATTAACTCCATCAAAACTTTTCAACTTTTGTTGTCTTTTTCTTTAAACTTTGTAAACCTTCAAATTGATAAATAAGTGATTATTTTTAGTCGAAGTTACAATAATGATTAAAACTCAAACACAATGTGAAGTTTAAGATTCAAATTTAAATGATATTGTTTAATTTAATAATATCAATTTTTATTACTTGAATTATGATTTGCATATTGTTAATAAAAATATCTTTAGTAGATTTTTTCGACTTTTTGAAATGGCTTATAGAATTATAGATACAAATTAAAAATGTATTTTCAAAGTGCCACTTCAAAAAAAGAAATAGAGGAAATATAACTAAATTATATTGTTATAGACTATTGTAATATATCAATTCAAATATATGATCTTTTGACAAGTAGTAGTCGACATTAAGCATCACAAAAATCTCTTTCGTTGTTGTGTTTTTTCTTTGATAACGTCATGGAAAAGGATGTTTTTGATGCACTATTCTCTAACATGCTTAGAGGCTGCCTATGAATTAAATGAATGGCTCCATATTTTGGTTTTTTTTCAAAATTTGGGACTATATTTTGGTGTCCATTGATTTTCTGAAGAGTTAGGACAAAAAAGGGACCACTGAATTTCCTAATAGTTTTGGAGGATTTTGTTTTACCAATCATTTTTAGTGATATGATTTCTTTTTTAAATATGAATTTGTTGTGATGTGACTCTAAAAAGGCTTAACTATTACATTGACATGTGAATTAATTTCACAATTAACACTGGTAAATAATGGAAAAGAGTGAAAGAGAATTCATTATTATTTTAAATATCATATTGTTACAAGTCACTCATATTTATACAAATATTTATACAAGGTGTTTACTAGGATTATTTTAGTATATGAAAGTGAAATACACATGATATAGAATCTGAGTGCGTGTGTGGTTTAGCGGTGAAACGTTTGGGTCTTGAGAGTCTGCTCCTCTCAAGGTTTCATGAATGAATGATCGCATTTTGAGTGACAGAACCTAAATTGAGGTAAGACTTGATTCAACTTTTTATACCATGCATTTGGGGCTTGCTTGAGATCATAGAAAGCTTTATTTATGAAAGTTTTTCATTTCGGAATTTAGTGTAACTTGAGTCATAGATAGGCTTGACTCGAATCAAACAAGAAAAATTTTGATTTTCTCATCTTATTTCAAATCATTCTCTCAATTGATTCGAATCTTCATTTTTGCATTTAACTTGAATCAAAGTGTTTTTCATTTATTTTGTGTCTGATCTCTAGCTCATATAAAAACCAATTTATTTCTTGCTCAAAAAAATATAACTTCGTAATCTTTGAAAAACCGTCAATCACACAAACTTTTTGTCACAACTTAACCTTGAAGAAACCTTTTTTTAGTTTTGATTTCTTGAGTGTGAACGAGTACTATGTGTGATTTTTCTGAACACCTTCATCTTCAACCTCTAACCAAACGTCGTTATAGTTATGATGTGCTATTAGGTGTTATAATATTCTTGTGAAAATTTTTGTTTTCAAATTGAAGAATCAGATTCTGATTGTGATTTCTACAGATTGACATCCAGTAAAGAAAAAGAAAAGTTTCTTCTACAACAGGTCTTGGAGTTTATAACTCCTTCAACAAGTTTAAAGACTCAGACAAGGAAATTTTGGTAAGGTCGTATGAAGATTGATGCAAACAAAATATTAGAGTGCTTTGATTATGAAAAAAAGTGGTTCAATTCAAGATTGAAAATCCTGAAGGATTTGCAGACTATTGATTTGTGTACAGTGTGAAATCAAGATTCTCAATGGAAGATCTTTTGTTTTGATGAAGACAAATCATACATGACAAGAAGGAAAAGATGATATTCAAGATAAAGCATCATGTGTAAAGACTTTGATTCAAGCTATGGATTCTTTGGAATAGGTATAACAATAATTACCAATTACTTAAAGTTTTAGATGCTCAAAAAATCAAACCACAAAATTGCATAGCATACTCTTTCTTAAATCTCAAGTTTCCTAAACAAAAAATGCATTTTCACTAAGTGTAAATCGATTTACACTTACTGTAAATCGATTGCTTGCTGAAGGTTTTTACATGCGCTTCTGTTTTTGCTTGTGTAAATCGATTTGCACAATATAGCAATCGATTTGCACTGAAGGTTTTTTGAATTTTTTTGACTGTTAGAAGATGTGCAATCGATTTGCACAAAGGTGCAATCGATTGCTTGCTGAACGTTTTTGAAAAACAGCATCTTTTCATTACACCTTCTCAAACACCTTTTCATTAAAACCTTTCCTTTAATCTTGGCAATGGTTCATGATTAAAATACAGAAACTTGTGATATTTCAAGAGGTGTTATGAACATCTATATATACTCAAAATTTCAAATTCATTCTTCACCTCTTCCAATCAAAAACTCTTAGAAATTTTCAGAAATTCACATTGTTATTCTTCAATCTTTTTCAAGATATTTTCTACACACTTTCATATCATCCAAATCAGAAAATATTTTGAGCAATCTATTACTTTAAAGAATTGTGAATTATTAACATTGGAAGGGAAGATCAATCAAGAGATTGATACATTGTTCTACTATTCAAACTCTTATACAAAATCAAATACTTGTTGTATTCTTGTTATCCAGGATTGTTGGAAACAAGTTAGACACTTTGAGAGGATTGTTCTCATAAGTGGTCTTAGTGAAAAATCCAAGAGGATTGTTCTTGGTGTTTGGTTAGGCTTGTACAAGATACCATCTATATTAAAATCTCTTACTGCGTAAGGGGACTGGAGTACTCTCGGTTTGTGAGGGGAACCAGGATATATCCTTGTGTCATTTATTTTTCTGCACTTTACATCCTTTGATAACATTACCATAAACCAGAAAAATAATCACTTTATACCATAAAACCGAAAAAGTTATAAAGTACCTAATTCACCCCCCCCCCCCCCCCCCCCCCCCCCCCCCCCCCCCCCCCCCCCCCCCCCCCTCTTAGGCATATCTGATACTTACATACAGTAGAAGAAGAATCAAGATTCAAATATATGTTGTTTAGCACAATTGTCTTTAAGTTTTAAGTTTGTTTGTTGGTTATCTATTGTATCAAAAGACACTTGCAAATTTTCTAATATGCATCAGAGACTGAACTAGGTAGAAGGGAAGATGATGTATTAGACCAATATAAATTTTGGTATATATTTTCTATATCTCTTATTTATTAATTTTTTTTATAGAATTTTTATATTTTTAAGTCTTATTTTCTTCCTAATTTGCATGTGATTGAGTTTGTTACATTTAACGTTTTAATGTTTAAGTTTGTGTTAGAGTCCTGTTAACATTTTCTCTGGTGAGTATTCTAGAAAAATATAATTCTATATTGTTGTATCAATTTATAATATTTTATTCAAACATTTTTGTTTGAATCTAATTAGATCTTATGATTATTCTAGAAAATTATAATTATATATTGAATCTAATTAGATCTTGTGATTATTCTAGAAAATTATAATTATATATTGTCGTATCAATGTACAAAATTCTATTCAAACATTTTTGTTTGAATCTAATTAGATAAATTATTATATTGCTGATTAGCTGATTCATCATAATTTTGTTATCATTGCATTCGTCTGTACATCAATTCAATTCAATTGCGTAATTATCTTTAAAAACTTTTTAAATTTCATTTTAAAAAGAAACTTCCATTTATGTGCATTTTAAACTTTAATTTTAGAAAATATTTTAAAAACAATTCTTGTTAAAAAAAGTTGATAAGATCTATACCCTTCTTCTAAATTTATCTACGTTCATATTCAACCCAACAAAGTCAAATAAAGCAACTCCTGAATTATTTATGCATATAAGTGACTTGCTTTTTGGTTTACATATTTTGATTTACAGATTTTATCAGAAGTATTTTCTTTTTAAGAAACAACAATAAGATTACAGGGAGTATGCGTTACTTTTAAGTTAGGAGGCATTTAGCATTTTATTTTCAAAAGGGAAGATTTTGAAAGTAGTATAGTACATGAATGAAAATAGAAAATTGTTGGAGTTTAGAATAATTAATCATAACAAGAAAAGTTAAACAATTTAGTTCAAGCAATTAAAAATATTTTATTTCCATTCAGTCGATATAACCCATAGGTAGAGCATAGCAAATGTATATTTGATGTAGTTCATTTGATTTTAAAAAACGTTAGCTGAGATAATAATTGATTGTTTAGATCTGAATGTGTTTAAAGTTAAACTTTCAAAGGGTGACAGTAGATAAATCAACCTTAAACATCACAGAAAAACCAAATATATTTGAAGAAATAAGTTATAAAGCAATTTAGACAAATGCATTGAAGGTACCAAAAGTAAATTCAAAATAAGTATTGCAATACATAGATCAAAATAATTCAATATCTCTAAGGAAAAGGTGGGAACTCAACCCATAAATCTGTCAAAAAGAAACACAACAAAGAGGTAATCACACCATCTATTGCTTAAGTTCGGTTTTCTTTTTCTGCCACAGACGGTCAATTCCACTGTCAGCATCTCCCTGAAATTAAAGGGTATTAATAAAACATCAAAGCATGTTAAGGCCAGAGAGAAATCAGAACACATACACTGATTATACAGAAAGTACGTAAAGATCAAGCAAGAGCAGAACACATACACTGATTATACAGAAAGTATGTCAAGTTTAAGCAAGAGCAGGAATCTAAAAGGCAACATTTGACTATACTTTTTATGAAACAACAATGCTATAATTTGATTATGTTTCAGAAGATAGTGTTATCTTTCACAAAGTTTGGTGGTAAAACACTCGGCATTACAAAAAAAAAATTACTCAAATTCCTATAAAATATCTGCCATTCTATATTACAGCTGACAAACTTGCAATATATGTAAAGAAACCAAACTCATTATTTGAATATTTTAGCAAGGAAACAGCTATATCTTAAAATATATTTAAAAAAAAGTTAAGCTTCTGAAAAAAAATCAAATTGAAGCACTAAAAGACCCTGAAAGTAATAGTTTGTGCAATTAAAACCACATGACATATAAAACAAATGAAAGGAATTTAGGCCAAAAAAAATCAACAAACAAATAAATTTTAATCAAAATCAGGTTATATATGAATAGCATAAACAGAATCAACCATTTAAACTAAACATTATTCAAATTCTATTCAGACATAACACAATGACAATAAAAAAGTCGACATACAAAACTTAAGGTTAACCCAAAAGCAATTCAACTTCATAACAAAACTACTGCAAAATTCAATTAGACCACTCAAACTTTATTGTATTAAAAAAATACACAGAAAATTAACAATTAATCTACATACAAAACCCTAATTAATCATATTAGGGAGTAACATGCAAAACCCTAATTAATTATCTCCCCTAAATCAATATAACTAAAGAAATAACAACAAAAGTGCAAAATATAGGAGAAATTTTTTACCTGAGCGCGAGTGAAGCCACATAGAGCAAAGGTAGAGAAGTGACCATTGTAGACACCGCTCTCATCCAAATGACCGACGTTAATCTGAACGGAAGCATGATCCTTAGCAGTAATCAATCTGTTTGTAGCAGAACTGAAACAAAAATCAACAAACACAGTTCAAAATCAATAACCCTAACAAAAAAACGAACCTAACCCTAAAATTTCAAAACTAAATTAAAAATGATCAAAGTATATATACCACTTCCTAGGAATGTAGAGCTCGGTGATTTGTCCTTCATCGTTCTGCATCTTGAGGTTTGTTGTGAAATAGCCTTGAAAAAAACGAGACAAACCTGAATCAAAATATAACGAAGGAGATATTAGAAACGTATTTCGAGTTTGAAAGAGAATGAAGACCACAAATATCGATTGCGAGGAAGAAGAGACGGACCAGAAGAGAATCGGCGATGAAGGATTGAAGACGGAGGCAGTGACAGGAAGGGGATACAAAGCTATTATAAATCCCAAACCCTAAAAACTCTTTTTTGTTTTAATGGGCCGGGTTTTGGAACATAAGCCCAATCAGTTTCACAAAATGTACTAGCAAAAATTGGGTATAGAAGAAAAGAGACTTTAACTTACTCAAAGTTTCTATCATTTTCAAAATTGCAAATTTTAAATCTCTCAAACCGATATCAAAAATTCTTTAGAAAAAATAAGTAACATATTGGAAAAATGAGAGTGGTCGGAAAATTTTCCCATAAATTTTACAATTTCTGAGAGAATTTACTGAAAATTATAAAAATAGAATATTTACTGGAAATTTTGCACATTTTAAAATTGCCATACAAAATTATAATTTATCAAAAATTTCGTTCGACCATTTTATTTTCTTTTTATCAAGGCATTTTTGGTATTATGAAAAAATTGGGATACCAAGTTTTAATTTTAGATCACAGGTTAAATTCGTCCAAGAAAATATATGTGACTTAGTGAAACTTTTTTTTTAAAATGTGATGTATTTTAAAAATGTAATTAGTTGTAAAATAAAGTTTTCTATATTTAAATTTTAAATTTATCATTTTATATCATAAAATCAATAAATATTGTAAAATATTCATACAAAAATATACGTACATATAAAAATGTATTCATACAATAATACAATCATTAAATAATAAAATTGACGAAATAACAAATGTATGCAAATATATATGTATGTGCAAATATTTTATAATAGGAACACAACTTCCATGGCATTCATCAATGTAAATAAAGGGGGGGAAATTAGGAAACCATGACTTTTTGTTTTGTATGTATAACTAGTAAAGGACCCGTGCGCCCGCACGGGTCACGTAAAGTCGGTATAAATATTAAATAAATATAATATGGTTATGGTTAAAGTATTATATTAAAATATATATTAATTAAGCAAAATAATTTCTTCAATGATGATTATCATATCAATATTAATTTAATTTATCAATTTGTAGTTGTTTTAATTTATGTTGGATAAAAATTAAAATAATATTAGAGATAATTAATTATTATTGTTGATTACAATTTTAACTCTGAAAAAATATAGGTCTTGATAAAAAGTAAAAAAAATGTCTACCCGCCTTTTTTTTCCGCAGACGCACATTATCAACAATTTTTATGGCCTCCCACCCCTAGTATGTCTACCCGCCTTTTTATGAGCATGATTCAAATTGCAAATTTAAATTATCAAAATAAAAAATTGCAAAAAAAATTATAACATCTATATAAGTCAAGAAACAAAAAATAATGAAATGAGATATTATAATTCAATGCAACACATTTAAATCTCATTATTTAACTTTAAATATATATTTAATTTGATTTACCAAAGAAAAATTTGTACAAAAGATGTATATTATTAATATTAATGTTACTTATCACATATATATGTCGTTAATTTCTCATATTTGTGTTAGCTACTCATACCGAATCAAAAATACTAATGTAATGGAATAAAAACAGCAAAAATATTTAATTTAAATTGCATATCCAATAACAAAAAATAGAACATTTATTAAATAAAAAATAACTTATAATTTTATTTATAATCTTGACAGAAAAAGATTTATATACCAACTCTTTCTTTATATTTGATATATTTAATGAAATGAATATAAATTAGAATTAATGTCAAATATTATTTTTATAGATATTAAAGAAATGAATATAAATTAGAATTAATGTCAACTATTTTCAATGGGAAAGATACAATAATGCGTATTGAAAGGTGTTATATGCATTTAATTTTTAATTTTTAATTCTATACAAAAAAATTTGTATGTTTAATTATTTACAATTATTTTATACTGATTCCTCTATTTGAATTTGAATTATGTCAAGGTACTATATATTTGTTGATATTGTATGGAAGGTAGAGAGTTATATGAATTTCATTTTGTTATGATTAATTAACCGTAATGATTACTTTTAGATATTGGAATTGATTGGAAAACTTGTAGCATGCAAAAGAAATAATGATTGTTTTTAGATATTGTCAAATATTAAAGACATAAGGCATGCTAATATGGGTTGATGATGAAAAAATACAATTGAAGGAATAAAATGAAATAAAATGAAATAATGATTTTATAATTATTTGTGTGTAGTTAATTTTTAATTTAGATTGAAATAAATAAATTGAAAAATCATATTTAATTTATGAATTAAATCAAATCCTAATTCTTTTTTAACTCTCCATTGAACTTCAGTGAATCATATATTTAATTTATTGGAATTTAAGATGGTCTTCTGAACCATGAAGACACTTTATTTTTGGTGAAATTTTTATATGAGAGAATCGTAGTTAAACTCTCCCGTGAAATCTTATCCTTCCTTTTGAAATTTTACGTGAGAAAATTGCAATCCCAATTTTAAACTCTCCCGTGAAATTCATGTACCCATTTTTTTTCAATTAAATATATTAAAAGTTTTTTTAAAAAAATTAAATATGAGGATGTACACTACTTATATATAATATTTTTATAAATAGTAAATAAATATATAATAGTTGATATCTTGGCCTTTTGTTTTAAATATAAAAAAGAAATAAATTTGTGTCTTTCATAAAAAAATTTGTTTATTCATCAATCATAATTTTCTTTTCTCATGTTTTTTAATAAAAACAAATATATGTATCAACTTTTAGAATAAATGTTAACATCTTATCATAAATAAATGCTAACATTTTTTCATGTCAATTTTATTTTTATTTGTATCATGTAATAATAATATATATCATTTTTTTATCAGGTATATGATATTTTTGTTTAAAAAATTTATAAAAGAAATCATATTTTATTAGTTTGTTACAACAAATTAGACCAAAATACAACACAACACTTATCAATGTATGAGAAAATACAACTTTTCTACACTAAAAAATATGTATGATGACTGATGCAGATTGTCTTGAAGTAAATATCTTTTCACTTTTCTAAAATAATTATTTTGTATTTAGCTTTTTAATTTAACTTTCCCTTAAAAAAATCTAATATTCACGTTCTCAATTAACCCACTTTTAAATTAAATCTCATTATCATAAAAATGATTTAACCTAAAATCATGTTTCCAAAAACTTATTTTTAATTGATTTAAAATAAATAATAAAAATTAAATTTTTAATATTTTTTATTACAAAAAATCTAATAAGCTAACTGATTTGATTTGCTGTTGAAAAAGAATATTTTATCTATAATTGACTTTAATATAATTCACTTATCTCTACTATTTTAGTATAATTTGATTTAAAAATTAAATTAATTTTTTTTATTTGTTAATAGAAAGAATAAAACATTTGGAGTTTCTAACTTTAGATAAATCAATCTCGATTTTGTGTGAAATAGAAGTGATTCATAGAATTGAAATATATAAACTCTCCATTCATTTATGAATTTTGTGTGAGAATCTTTAATATATTAAAACCCAATACTTAGCACCTCTATTAACGCCTAATTTTTTTCACACCCCCCTAAGAAGAGATATTCTTACATTTTCCTTATATATCTCAATCACTTATTTGAATTTATTTATACTATTAATTAGTCTGTCATTAATAATAATTATAATAGAATTAATTTTTAATTAATAAATTTTTAACGCAAAATGACATTTAGGTACTAAAAAAGATTATTAAATTATTTTAATTATGATAATTAAGTAAAATTGATAGTATACTTACTTCATTGTATTAAAAGTAGATTACATTAAATATGTTAATTTAAAAAATGGTTAATATATTTAATAGATTTATTTTATTAATTAATCTTTAAATAGTATCATATTATCATTTTGATTAATCTTTTTCACAATAACACTTGTGAAAATAAGAAAAAAATGAAATCTGTTAATAATATTTTCAAAACTGTAATAATAATTATATTCGATTAGAAACTTTAATGATTAAAATTATTATTTGAAAAATTATTCATATTGTTTAATTCTATTCCTCTATTTTCTATGATTGCTATAAGAAATAATTTCATAATTATTATTAGATATCTCATACATTTCTTTATGGTGTGTGTATCTTTAGTAGAATTCATATAAAAGAAGATTAATAATGTAGACAAATAAGTGATCAAATATATTTATTGGTTAGAAATCAAATGGTTATATTAATTGGTATTCAATACCATTCATGTGAAATAAATTTTAAAATGAAATATGTTTTACATTTTATTCCTATACATTTAAATTTATTTTATTTTATTTACAAATTAATTAAACCTATCATATTGATTAAATTTGATTTCAATCAATTTTATTGATTTTATATAACATATTTAACAACATGTAATTAAATAAAAATGAATAACAAACTCTTTAATAACAATAACATCTTCATATGTATCCAGCTCTTCACAAAGTCACATGAGGATAATTACTATTCACTCCATAGTTGGGATAGAGAATAGTGCTCAACTATCTGACCTATGACTTTAAAATTTAAAGTGTTGTTCAAAATCATTTACTTTTCCATAGGCCTTCTAACTTTTATTATGATTTTTCTGTTCATGTATACATTGAGCAGTGTATTTTGAACTTGATTTGAAAAATATTAAGTCACTTTTAAAATCTGCATTGTACCGTGTTAAGGAACAATTAGTAATAATGATGGTTAAAAAAACTATTAAGTATTTGTATTTAATAAAAAATTAATTACCTTGTAAAAGAATGAGAAAGGGTAGAATGTTTCCAATGCAAATTTGAGTCTTTTGAAATTCTACACGTTAAAACATTGTAAAATTAAGTGTAATAATTAATTAAGTTAAGCAATTAATGTAAGCCATGGTTATAAATTTAGTGGTATTCAATTTTATTATATTAAATATTTATTGAATTTTGACTTTTATTTTATTTATTTATAAAATAATATTTGTAAATGGTTGTGATTTACACTGACCGTGCATATCAATTAAACACAAAATAAAATATTTTATTTTGATTTCAATATTTAACCGTATATGAAGATTTCAATCATAAATTCAAAAATAAATTTTTCAAAATAATTGCATATAATTTTTAAGAGACCAATGAAATGTTAAAAATAAAATTACGCTATATATACAATTAAAATATCAATCAATTTAATTTTTTTTCATGATTACAATATTAAAAAGTAATTTAACCAAAATAACTTTGATTATTAAAACATGACAACCATGGTAAATGTTTTGTTACACCATTAAAAAATAATTTAATCAAAATAACTTTGATTATTAAAACATGACAACAATGATATATTTTGTTACACAGTCAATTTTATTTTTACAAATCAATGATTATCTAAAATGATATTATCATATATCTTAGTGAATGGAATAGAGATTGCATCACATCCCTGAAAAGGGAAATAGTAATAGATTGTGGTATATATTAGGTAAGACATTTATAAGCAAATATATTGAGTTAAAAACTTGCAAAATAGTGTAAAATCTTAGGAATCTAAAAAGCAGGTCAATATATTGGCATGGGTAAGTTTCACACTTTTGAAAAGTTAATTGGAATAAGCAAGTTTGACAGTTTTGAAGTTAAAAAGACAGCATGCGTGCAAAGTAAATCTCAATCTCAATCATGATACAAAGCATATTACTGTTTAAACAAAGCATATTACTGTTTAAGTCATTTGTTAGTTGAAAAAATGTTTACAGTCATTTGTTAGCGGAATAAGAATCATTTATAAACTAAAATACATAAAACCAAATCAATGAATAATATAATATATGGATACTACTTTATTATAAATAATAAATTATAATTCATATTATGTAACATCAAATTTTTTCTTAATTGTAATTATTAAAAATGGAATAAAGGAAAATGTCTTCATTACATTGGCATCAATCACGTGAAAAATATAACACAATAATAAAATGCATATAGTTTTACAAAAAGTTCACATTAAATTAAAATAATAACAATTAACAAACCAATTAAAAAGCATAATTTGAAAAAAAGCAATCAGCAATATCACATTCTCTCAACTTAAATTTTTCATCGATTAACTTTAATTTCTCATCGATTCTCACTTTCTCCACTGGGTTGCGCTAACTTCCTCCCTCTTCCAACTCTGCTTCTATCCTCATGTAAAAACAATCCCCTCATCTCTCAATCTAAGCATAACAACAAACAACAACAATTTATGGTTAGCAAAAATTTGAATCTTGTTTTTTTCCATCTTCTAAGCGATAACAACAACGAAACAAATAATCAGCGAAAAAATTCAGCCCATTATGTGTTTAACAGAAACACCGAAATGAATAAATGAAAGCATCGCATTAGGAAAAATTATATAAAAGATGAAACATAAACATGATGACAGCAGAAGAAAGAAGAAAAATTCTGGCCAAAAGGGTGTAGACGAAAAAAGGATGGAAGAAAGATTTAAAGAAAACTTCTCCTTGCTATAATGGAGAAAGAAGAAGAATATGTAGAACTTAGGTGTAAACCAAAGACAAAAGAAAGATTGAAAGGATCTGAAAAGATGTATAGGAAGGTGAAAAACAACTTTACTTTATAATTGGTGGGAAGGAATTGGAATGGACTGTTGTGTATAGAATAAAGCAAATGGGTTTAGGGTTGAAGGAGAGATTGAACTTGTGGATGAGAGATGCATTATGTAGTTATTATAGGATTCAAGAGGCAAACAAAATTGAATGAGAGGAATGGAAAAGGGTATGCAAATTTGAAATTATGCAGACTTCACTTGGCTCTATGTCTGCATGACCCAATGAAAATGCACCGATGCAATAAAAAAAGCGTGTTCCAATAAAGAAGTTTTGCATTAAATTGGATGTTGGAATGTAATCATGATTAGATGTAAAATGACGCTCAAGGGTATGTAAAACCATGTTTAATTGATTGTGATTAGGGTAATTAAGGGAATTTGGTAGTAATTGATTTTTATATATTAATATAGATAAAAAATCAGCGTTAATTGAAACATGTTCAACAACTTCACTTAAACGTGATGTGTCCAAAAGATATATCAATAACATTTGATTTGTCAGTGTTTTTGGTCTAATACATATATCTCTCATCATGAATTAGACTCAACAAATGTTGCATTTCAGTCAATGGACCTCTCTTGCTCGTTTTGTATGTAGATCTTGCCTTATACACATGTGTAACACTCGTTAGATTTTTTAGATCTCTATCTTTAAAAGCATTAACTATGTACCTAGGAGTCATGTTGTATTTTGTCATGTCATTCACAAACTATATTTCATTATGTTTTAAACGACCTAACATGTCATGATCACCTCCATTCGTAGTTAGTTCATGATTGTGAATTCCACTCCTAACTATCACCTTCCAACCGCTATCACTTGACACAAATCTCAGCTTAAATATATATTTAACTTTCATACTAAAAGTTTTTGAGAGAAATTCTTCTTCTTGTAGTTTCCTCCTCTCACAATCCATAATCAATGTAAAATCTATAGAGGAACCATCCACCTTATGAGCGCACAAAAAAAACATGTTGAATGAACTACCAAAATTTTCAAAATGGGCTAAAAATTTGTTATAAGAAAATTTTAAGAAATTCAATTATTTCCTACTTCTTTTAATATATCTGAAAATTTTGTTGGATTTTCCAAAAATTCCGTAAATAAAATAGATTTTTAAACAAACACGATATAAATGCACCAGATTTTTTAAAAATTCGATAAAAACCTATACCAAATTTTTAAAAATGCAGTAAAAATACAAAATTTAACCAATTTTAGTAAAATTTATACCCGAGCTTTTTGCCAGCAGTACCAATTTTTGTGAAAATTATAGCTTCAATCAGAATGAGTTGTTTTGACCAATTGTAATTTTGGGATAAGAATATAATGATAACATTATTTTAGCAAATACGAAAATTATAGAGAATGGCAAGACAAAATCTATGAAATTATGGGTTGGACAAGAAATCCAACTCATTAAAATACGAACAAGTTGGGTATGAGGTTATCCAAAACCCACTCCAATCAACTCATATACACTCCTTAAATTTCATGGTGTAAAGTTTGCTCGTGAAAGTGTACGAATTTAAAGAAGTTATTCTAGAGATTTTCCCAAATTTATTCTAAAAGAAGAGAAACATGGAGATTATCTATTTGGAGCTAAAGCGTGGTTAATCAGTGTGATGGATATGGGTAAATTGCATATGTTAATGGGGATCCGTTTGGAGATTATCTGTTTAGAGCTTTGAAGTAAGGAAATTTTCCCCCGTGCGAATGGGGCTGGAGGGAAAAGGTCCTCCGATGACACTTTGAAGCGGGGATTGAGAAAGTATCATCCGCCCCGCAGATTAATCACATAATCTCCACCATTTATTTTAAAATCTAATGGTTCAGATTCATTTTCATATTCTCATATAAAAATATGACAAATGTATTTAAATATTCTTTAAAGAGTAAATATAGGAGGAAATTACATATGTGTAGGAGAAAATTATCCACTTGTCATATTTTTATTTTAAAAAAATAATATAAACCACACCTAAGAAATTATGTCTAAGTTTTTTCCATATATATAATATTTAATTATATAATTTTATATGTTTTTTTAATAAAAAATTTAATATATTAAAAATTAAGATTAATTAATATATGTTTGTGCGTCATAGCAACATGTTTTGTTGAATTTTTTTTATAGAAAATAATATTAACAATTATAAATGTTTATGTATTTTTTTTTTATTGATATTTTTATTTTTTTAAAAAGAAAGATGCAAAATATATGTAAATTTTTTAAAGAAAATATAACGAAATACTAATGTTATAGTTTTGATTAAAAATTATATAAATTTTTTGAAGATTTAATCTTCGTGGATCTATATGGAAATTGTGAGGATGGAGATATAGAAAGAAAAATTTGTAATGAAAATCGGGGACGAGAACGGAAAGATTGGACGGAGAAATGGAGAATAAGAAAGAATCCTCCGAACATTCTCTATCCTGATTGACATCTCTAGTGATGAAGATGATGATAACATATTATAGCGAAAAACTTAGAAACTTACCAAAAGTGAAGAGTCCGAAAGGTTAGATAGAATTTTTGTTTACAGAGTAAAACTGAATTTACCTTATATAGCAATGATCAAAAGTGGTATTAACCATGAACTTTAAAATAAAATAAAAAACTGAAGAAAACAATCTAAAATTTCCATCAAATAAAAAGTTGATTTTAGTATCTTCCTTTTAAAAATCACTTACGTTATAAAAAATTCAAAGTAATATTTTCATTATAAATAAATGCGAAACTACTTATATTATATTAAATATTTCTTTCAAAAGTATCTAAAGTATTAATTATCAAAATCATTTTCATATATGTAACCAACGAGCTCAAAATAATATTTATTTTTTTTAAAATAGCCTCTAAAAATTAATTTATAAATGATTAGATTTTATTTTTTATAATATATAATAAACTAACTTTATTTTAAAATTATTATTTTTATAATCATTTTACACAGTCATTGAATCACAACCCTTAAAAAGAAATACTTTAGATGTGATTTAAAAATAACATATTTTTATAAAAATTAACATATTTTTATAAAAATTAACGGTTATGATTTCACTAATAATATAAAACTGTTTTTCACCGTCGTATTTGCATTAAATCTTAATTTTTCTTTTTCAGGATTCAATGCATATTTTACCATGATTTTCTAAAGCTCTAAATACTAATTTCTGATAGACATGCGATTTTGGCTATTGCAAACATGGAAACAAATCGTCTATTAACTTTTTATTACAAACTAATAAAATTTTCAAAAGTAATTTTGTAAATATACAAATTTGTTTTTATTAAAAATATATAATAACAAACCCAAAATATGATCAAAATAGTTTTTCTTATGAGAATGTTTCAAAAACAAGGTTTAAGATAATAAAATTCTCTCACAAAATTTCTCGAATTACTTAACTCATTTAAGTGTGGGCCAGTTTGTTTCAGCTTTAAAAAAATGGATTTTTTCTTTGTATTTTTGAAAATAGATTTTCTAAAACCGTTTTTCAAAATATTACAAGTTTTTTTATATTCGTTTTTTCTAAAATGAAACACTTAATTTGACATTATATAACATAAACATACATAATTGAAGACCAAAACTTAGTCAAAATCATAATCTTTTCAAAAAGTTGCATTTCAAAAATGATTTTTATGAAAATCTATTTGAAATAGCTTCAAAATTAAGTGATTTTTTGAAATTTTGATATCCAAATTTTTTCCCCATAAATAAATGAAATACCTAAAATCACATTTTAAGAATAACTATTCAAATAGATTTTTCATTTGAAGCTTTTATAAAAAATTTCTTTGTAAAAAAAAAATTCGCAAAATTTGATAACACTATAAAAATCATTTTTAAAAAAAGCCAAAACAAACGGGCCCTGTATCAATCAATAACAAAAAGCTATTCTAACCTTAAATTTCGATGATTAGTGATAACTATTCTTTAGTTAACCTTCTCCTAATTTCACTCCAAAACATTCATTTACCGATTTAATCTCTCCATAAAATTATTTTCACTCTTCTCTAATCACATCCCCATGAGAGAGAAAAACCAAAACCAGAAACAAAACTCCATGGCTTCTCAAACCTTGCATGAAACAAAGAAATCCCAAGCCAAAAGAGCCCTACGTTCCCTAGCAATAGGAATAACAATTCCCTTCGCCATAACCCTAACAATAATCATCCTCTTCGGCTCAAGCAAACGGTACAATGTTTTATCCAAACCCTTCTGGTTTGCACCACTTTGGTACATTCACTCAGCAACCTTGGGCTCATCTCTGTGCATGGGACTGGCTGCATGGTTGGTTTGGGCCGACGGTGGATTCAAAGGCGAATCGGATGCGTTGTGTTTCTACGTAGCGCATATCTCTTTGAGCATTGTTTGGCATCCTCTTGTTCTTGTTATGAATGCTTATGCGGTTGCGGCGGTTTCGGGTGCGGTTAATTGTGTTACGCTTTTGATTTGTTATTTGAGGTTTAGGAAGGTTAATCCGTTTGCTAAGGATTTGGCTAAACCGTGTTTGGCTTGGACGGTTTATCTTACTCTTGTTAGTTTTAAGTTGATGCTTCTTTGATCGTAGGTTTGTATAGTTGTTGATTATTTGATAATGGAAATTTTTAACGGTTTTAGATTATTATATGGTGTTTTGAGGAAGAGAGAAATTATAATTGTTGCCATTTTTCATTTTTGCACTTTGATCATAACTCGTTAAAAATGCATTTAGTTCATAAGTTGTTCGATGCTGAGAAGTGAGACGGAAGAGAGAAGAATAGCGGTAGTTACAGGGGTGGCTATGTCCATGGCGTTAGAATCTACCAACACGGCGGAGGTGCAGGAAATATTGACTATGGTTGCAAAAAATGAGGGGTGGTTTGACCTAATTTGGCAAAGATTCAGCTTGTCCAACATAATAGGCCCAATGGAAATAATAGCAATTCATTTGTCTTTTCCATTCTAATGTTTTGTGTTCTTGTTATAAAAAAAAAAAGTTTTGTGTTCTTTATTTGATTAAGAGTGTTGCTAATCGGTGTCTTCAGGGCACTCTTTAAATATATTAAATAAAAAATAATTATTTATAAAAGTCAATATTTTAATTTTTAATGTATTTTTTAACGCACTTAAAGAGTGCCCTAAGAACACTGGTTAGCATTTCTCTTTAATTAAATAAGGAAGCTACTTGTTAACCATAATGCTCTATATTCTATGAGACATCTTGTTTCGCCCAAAGTAGTTTATCGAGCTTTTAAGGATATGTTTCCTTTTATGTTTGATTAGAATTTAAATTTTTGTGTGCTTTTTGAATAAAGAAGTTTTCTTTCATAATCACTTTTAGCAAGATTAAATTTGAAGTATTCTAAGTATCAAAAAAAAAAATTGAAGTATTCTCATATGTTTAAGATTTAATCAATCAAATATTTTCAATCAACATAATGAAAGATTGATTTCTTGCGCTTTTAAGAAGTTTAATCGCGTTCAAGACCAAAATCTTAATGGACTTTTGAAGTTGGATCTTTGTTGCTATTGTGTTGTGTTTTGTTTTGTTTTGTTTTGTTTTGGTTAATACTCAACTCTTGAGTCTTATTCCTGTGTTAAGGGAATATTGAGTTGTAATTTCGTTTCATCATTCATAAACTCTTGAAATTGTCCAAACACTTAAGGGAGTGTTTAAGTGAAAGTGAGAGGGGTCTTATATTTAGGAGAATCTTGAATAGAAGTTCATAGGTAGCATTAGAAAAAGAAGCATTGGACTAGGAGAATTCAAATCACACCAATTTGCACGTCTGACTATTAAGAGTGAATTTTCTTTCATTAGATTAACTTCCTTCATACGTGGGTGATATTGTATCGAACTTGATTATCAATGCCTATGTTATTTTACATTTTGCATTTATTATGTTTTTTACACATTACACTTGTCAAACACATTATTACAATATTGTGTATGATGTAACACCCCTCTAAATACCCCGCAGCAATTAACAAAATTAAATCAGAGTAACATGCAACAAGGGTGTCACAAGTCATAATAAAAGAAAATCTCATTCGTCATATGTCATGCATTCACCAAGGACATCTAAACATAACTCATAATTCAAATTATCATGTTTACACAGCGGAAATAAATCGTTAAGTCAAAATCACATCATTAATGTATCAGACTTCAAAAATAATTAAAACAAATAGAGTTATCATCTAGAACTCAAAACATCGCGTTCCCAGTGTTACATCTACTAGAGCATGACACTTGACACAACTACTAAACCGACTTATGAGCTAATCCTCACCAAGTCAAGCCGCTATCCTCAATCTGAAAAATGACAACAAGTAAGGGTGAGTCTCATCACAGTTAACCAATGTTATTGCATCATAAATAACAACATATCATAGTTATATCATTCACCCAATCGTTTCATATTCAGATATTCTGTCATACACATCCTCATCAAATATCGAGTCATAACACAAAATACATCATTCATGTTATAAAAGTTATGCATATGTATGAAACTGACACTATGCATGTGGTACCAAACATCATCGATGAGAATCACCCACCGACTGATCTAACATCATCCAGATACAGCCCTTCCAACACAGATTCCACACAGTGGGAATCTTGCCCTTCACTGAATCCTCTCATCATTAGGATTCAGCCCCCATCAAATGGTTATGAATGCATGCAACATATATACAACATACTTTTATCATCATCATTTTATGAGTAGCATCATCTTTACTTATTTCATCATCATCATTCATCAACATTATAGGCATGTTCACACACACACACACACACACACTACACACACACACACACACACACACACACACACACACACACACACACACACACACACATATATATATATATATATATATATATATATATATATATTAACATCATTCAATAAAATCATATATTAATTAATCATACGATTGATCTCATTCTAATCATCATAATCCAAACATCATTCCAAACAGATCAGCACTTAAAAAGATACTCATCATCAAACTTTTAAATTCACAAATATATATATATATATATATATATATTAACATCATTCAATAAAATCATATATTAATTAATCATACGATTGATCTCATTCTAATCATCATAATCCAAACATCATTCCAAACAGATCAGCACTTAAAAAGATACTCATCATCAAACTTTTAAATTCACAAACAGCAAAAATTTGCATTTCAATGTGGCCATACGCGTACCAACAGGGCCAAAAATTCACAACACACACACCATACGCGTACCATACGCGTATGAGCAGAACCAGTTTTCCATACAAAACACACACATACGCGTATCAACAAGTCATACCCGTACCAGCCCGACACCATACACGTATCATACGCGTAGCAGCAGAAGGTGCATTCTGATGCACAATTGAGGAGCGTACCATACGCGTACCACCCCCCCATACGCGTATCATACGCCTACCATACGCGAATGGACAACAGTTCCAAAAACCTGCAACTTACCCATCTGTCTTCTTCGCTAATCCATTCGTTTCAGCCTGCGATTTGGGTCTAAACCCAGAAATTCCACATTCTAAACAGCATAGGATTCATCCAACATCAATAGTATATGACCCTATATTCGATTTTACTCATCACAACCTAATTCTACTCAGTTATTAGAGATTTACAGTCATAGATTTCAACCCAATGATGAACACAAACAGTAAAATCAGAATAGAGAATCTATTGATCTAAACAATACTCCTAATCAACATAATCAGCCATAACACGATAATAGAGATTAAATGGAGAGTCCCCCTTACCTTAGCCAAAAGTTCTTGATTGGTTTCTCCCTCTTCAATTCTCCTTCATGTTCTTCGTGTTCCAAAACCTTCAGTCTCTCTTTTCACGTTCTGTCCTTTCTTTTCCTAATTCCAATTATTTTAAGAAAAATAATAATAAAATTAGAAAAGACCTTACTACACCACACCCCCTCTTTTACTAATCTCTCACATGGCCCAAATGCCATAAACCATCTTTTTCTCCGTTATTTTCATAAAATCCTTAATAATTCTAATTATTATCCAAATTAAATTAAAAATTAAAATTATACGGGTGTTACATATGACATCTTGTTATCCAGAAAAAAGAATTTCAATCGGCATCTGAGCAGGCATCCTGTTCTGGTAGTGTGAGCTCTAGAGGTTTTATATATTTTGTTCAAAATGGAGAATGCTAAATATGGAGAATTTTTAAATTTGCCACCTATTTTAGATGACGCAAATTATGATTATTGAAAAGCTCGCACGATTTTTTTTTTGCAAGTCTATGGATAATAAAACTTTGAAAGTAGTTATAAAAGGACGGACACCCCCAAATTTGAGAGTGACGAATCAAAAGAAGAAGATGAAGAAACTCATGGAAACTCATGTGCTTTCAATGCAATTTACAATAGAGTTCAAAATATATTTTTAGACTTATTAATACTTGTTCCAACACCAAAGAAGCTTGGGTTACCTTTTAGACTGCATAAGAAGGCACCTCCAAAGTTCGCATGTTAAGACTGCAACTCCTCACTACCAAATTTTAAAATTTGAGGATGAAAGAGGATGAAAATATAGCTGAATTTAATGTTCGCCTTTGTGACATAGCTAATAGCACTTTTTCTTGGTAAAAAAATATCATAAGAGAAGTTGGCTAGATAAATTCTCAAATCTCTTCCAAAGAGGTTTGATATAAAAGTCACAATCATTGAAGAAGCATAAGATATTAGCATTATAAAGTGGTTGAACTAATTGGCTCGCTACTCACTTTTGAAATGGCAATCAATGACAAATCAGAGAAAAGAAAAAAAATGTGGCATCCAAAGTTGACATTGAAGATGGTGATGAATAGGTAGAAGAAGATATTGATGATAACCTAACTGAACCTATTGAACCACTTTCAAAAAGATTTGGTAAAAACATGAGAAGACTTTACAGAAGACCAATGAATAATGTCACAACTAATGTTAAAGAAAATCTACCATCCAATACAATCCTCAACACAAAGGTGGAGAAGGAGATAAGTTGAGCTAAGGTAAAGGAATTCAATGCCATGAATGTGAGGTCCTTGAACACATTTAGGAGGAATGTACTAGTTTCCTTAGAAAACAAAAGAGGAGATACGATGCCATATTGTTAAATGAGAAATCTGAAGATGATAATGAAGAAGAAAAGGAAAACAGTGTGGTTGCCTACACATCTTGTGTAAGATCCAAGCCAAATATGCATGATGATGGAGAGTTAAGTGATGAAGATCTCTCAGATGATGATATTGTTAAAGCATATAGGTTGTTATATCTTAAGTGGAAAGAGCATTGCATATCTGGTGAGAAACAAAGAGTTAAGATCAATTTTCTACTTCAAGATAAAGTGAATCTTGCTACACTATCGCCGAGTTAAAGTAAGAGGCTGGCCATTTAAACTCCAAACTTGAAGGTATGACCAAATCAGTTCGTATGTTAAGTTTAGGTTATGAAACCCTTGATGAAATTCTATGGGTGGGCAAGATCGCTAGAGATATGAAAGGAATTGGGTTCGACTATAGCTCTGTGAACGCAAAATCTAAGTTTGTTCCATCTGTCAAAAAGACTGAGTTCATCATGTCAACTATATTTCACAAAATCCTGTTCGGCAACATTACCAGTACATTAATGCTTACTACAGGACTTCATGGGTATGTCACGCAAAAGGGTATAACATCTTACTATCTCAAGAGTTATTGAGCTACTATACATGGATCTCATGGGACCCATGCAAGTATAAAGCCTAGGTGGAAGAAGATATGTATTTAAGCGTGTTGATGACTTCTCAAGGTATATTTTGGTTTACTTCCTTCGTGATAAATCTAAAACTTTTGTCACTTTTGACAGCCTATGCCAACTGTTGCCGCGTGAGAAAGGAACATAAATTGACAAGATTATTCGAATTCGTAGGGATCATGGAAGGGAATTTGAGAACTCCAATTTCTCTGAATTCTATTTGTATGAAGGTATTTCTCATGAGTTTTCAACCTCCACCGCTCCTCAACAACATGAGATTGTTGAACATAAGAATTGTACACTTCCAAAAATGGATAGAGTCATGCTTCGTGCCAAAACAATCTTATTCTTTTTTGTTATAAGTCATGAACACTGCATGTCAGATTCACATCTAAGTGACTATTCGACCAGGAACCAAAGCTACTCACTATAAACTATGCAAAGGAAGAAAGCCAAGTGTTAAATACTTTTTATGTTTTTGGAAAAAAATGCTACATCCTTGTTGATCAAGAGCAAAGATGCAAGTTGGATCCTAAAAGTGATGAAAGAATATTCTTGGGATACTCTACAAATATTGGGGGATACTGATTATTCAATAATAGGACGAGGTCCATGATAGAGTCTACCAATGATATTTTTTATGACAAACAACACGATGATGACAGTGAAGATGAAGAAGAGGAATCTATTACTCTTGAGCAGAATGCCACACCATATGTTCCTGACATAGGTACCTACATCATTTTTATGCCTAAAGATAAAAACTCAGAATAATTAGAGGAAAATGTTCCAATAAACAAAGGACCATCCACAATAGTTCAAAAGTATCACTAGTGTTGTGAAGTTATATGTCTCTGCAACATTAAGGGGGAGACTGTGCATGTCTCTGCTATATGGTTTTGTTGTTTTTCCTTTAATCTTTATTTTGGTTTTAGTTTATGTCATTAAGTCTCCTCTTTAATTGCACATATCTGGATCGAGTTTTAGATTCGTATCTTTTAGCATGCATAAGTCAAATTGTTTGTTTTTTAGTGTAAGCAATATACTTAAAAGTCAATTAGTCGATTTTTTGAATCACGAACCATATTGAAGATAGGTTCGAGTCATAACATTACTAGAATATCAAAACATCTTTAAAATTGTAAATATTCAAAATTCTAGATGTGTGATTCAAATCACACTTCGTATGAGTCAAATCAAGTGAAACAAATGCATTTAGTAAGTTTGTGCAACTATCATGATTTGAATCACAAGTTGTACATGACTCAAATCATGGAACTCTTAGACTAAAAAATTCCATGTTCTTCATCTGTCTTGTTTGAGTCGAATCATACTCTTCATGAGTTGAATCATAAAAATGAATTTCTCATATTTTAGATCTTGATTCTCATATTTAAGATCTCTTGCTTGATACATCATTTATTTACTCTTCTATTGATGAGGCTTGATATGATTAAATTGAATGACCACTTTGACTAACACTCGGTTGAGTTGGTGAGAATGAAAAAAATTTGAGCGAAACTGAAATTTAGAAAGATTTTGTTTAAGCTTGTTCACATTAAAATTTGAGAATAGAAATAACATGTTGTAAGTAACATTTGAGCATGATCATGAAGTAAAGTCGTGATTCTAATATTCAAGTAGTCGACCTTACTTAAAAGCGGAGTTTATCATTTGTCAAATAATTTTGGTAGATTCTCATCTTACAAATTTGTTCTTTAAGAACAAAAAATAATTCAAATTAATGGTTGTGAGAACACTCAATCATACTACTATTTCTTAGCATTTTTTTTGTAGAATTTTGTTCAGAATTGGTATTACATTGCAGATAAAATATGAAGATACATTGTGTAAATATTTGATTAAATTTGTATTACTTTCATTACGAATTATATCTAAATAAAATTGTAAAATTATTTCATTATAGAATTTTATAAATTCACTATTGATATCTTCGATTTGTATTCTATTAAATAAATCAATTACTATTACACTAACTGGACAAAAAGTATACTGACAGCATATGTATTTTCTGTTATACAAGGCAACATACAAATTGTAGATGATATAAATAATTTTACATCTTCAATTTATTATAATTTAATTTTAAAAAAATAAATATTTTTTTTATTAGAAAACAAATGAAGTTGAAATTCAATCACAGTTTCTTGCTCTGAAATATTAACTGACAGCAGCTACTTCAGAACCAGAGGGCATCTGAACAGCAACAACATCATGGCAGCGGCTGCAAAGGGTGGGGTGGTCTGAAAATGAACCAACTTGATGTGAATAATGCCAACATCTTTCACACTTAGAACCAGTAGCACGAGATACACCAATCCACACTTTACTGTTCCCTTGAATTAGGCATTCACCACTATATGGTATACTTGCAACTTTTTCATCTTCTAATGAAGGAAGAATCTCAGCCTGAGTATTAGCAACATGTTTAACAGTTTCAATAATGACATGAATATTTGTATCTTCAATTTTCAATAGTTTTTAGTAAGTCACTGAAAAGTATATTGTAGTTTTAGGCAAACCTGAGAAGTTATGAACAGCCGATTCAATGTATCAGCATCAATTTCGCTTGTACATAGTTCAGATAGCTTGGATGCCATGGTGGCATCGGATGTATGAATGTGAACCTTAGCATCTAAACTTGCACCAATTAATTTGCCGGTTCGAGCTGCTTCCAACACTTTATTCACCTCTGTTCTCAGCTGGCAAAAGAAACAAAGAAAGTAGGTTGCTTAATACTCTTGGTTTGAAAACTTGTGCTTATAATCTTTCATGAATGAGAGTATACCTCAAGAATCTTTTCCCAGAATTCAATTTCTTCAACAGGAAGAGTAAGCCATCTTTCATTCAAAGTTGGCCATCTTGATTCAAATACATATTCAGCAAAGGAACCGTATTCGGTTGTATACTGAAATGGAAGATTCTGCCACACATCCTCAGCTAAATGGGGCAATATTGGTGCTATTACTCTCACAATAGAAAGGAGATGAGCTGCAAGAACTGTTTGGCAACTTCTCCTAGTATAACTTGTTGATCCACTGAAAAATCGGGCATAAAGACATGATATTTTTAGACAAACAGAAACACAATAAAATGTAAAGCAGCCGATATTGATATCTTGTGCTGTCATACAAATGCCGAGCTGTGCATATCAAAACCTAAAAATTGGTCAATAATTGTATTTGCAAATGCACTATGGAGGGTATAAGTGATACAACAAGAGAGAAACGTACCCAACATATAGCCGATCTTTGGCAACATCAAAATAGAAATTTGAAAGGTCAACAATGACAAACCTCTGTAAAACCTGAGAATGAGAGAGAAAACACAATGAAATAATAGGTAGATTAAAAATCAGAAAGGAAAAATTCAGCTGAGTCATGCTTTAAGAGCAGAACTCAAATTTTGATATGAAGATAAAAACTTGTGGGATGAATCCTAAGCCATAGATAACCCTTTTCTGCATAATGGTAAATTTCAACTCTGCTAAAAAATTACAATCAAACAGATGCACATTTGTGCCTACTAACTAAGCTAGATAGATCCATGAAAACCTATCATGCATATTCACACCCACGCATGCATTAAGCATTAGCATATAAGCATATTTTGTATATATAGAATGTTTCTCTAGGATCTAAAACAACTTACCTGAAATATTTTGAAAAACTGGTAAGTTTCATAATTCCCTTGAATGCTTTTTACAACATTCTCTAGCTGAAATAGTGCATGCCTATCAATCCTAGGAAGCTCGTCGTATTTAACAGTAAAATCTGTCTGTCAACAAAGCAGTTATATAGTAAGACAAACAGGAAAAATATATGTGCTGAGAGGCAAAGATACAATAAGCAATATTTTAAAATAGGCAGACAAAAGAAAAAGGATTTAATTCAGCTACAGGACTTGAACTTACTTCCCAGTCATGAAGATTTGCCAAGAGGTATCTTAAAGTTCCCCGTAACTTCCGGTAGATTTCAGATATTTGACGAAGAATCTGAGGACCAATCATCACATCACCAGTATAATCTACACTAGAAACCCAAAGTCGTAGGACATCCGCTCCATATGCAGGTGCTTCCTGAGAGCAACACAATTTTGATAAAGTGAAATTATAGGGTTTGATACAGCTCCAAAACTAGTATTTTATATTTTTTATATAATACATTCATGTAACTTGCCTTCTGATTTTTTCCTCCTTCAATCACACTACGTGGATCCACAACATTACCCATAGACTTGCTCATCTTTAAGCCCTTCTCATCCAATACAAATCCATGAGTTAAAACAGAAGAATATGGAGCCTTTCCTGCAGTAGACAAAAAAGACAGAATTAGTATCTGACTAGCATAAATATAAAAATTTGAAAACAATCTCGCCGAAAAAGTCTTTAGAAAGTTATTAGAGAGGACTAGGAGTGGGAATGAAGACATTAGAGGGGAAGTTCGGATAGCTCCAATTGTAAAAATGGTAGTTTGAACATGCACAGAGAAGAATCACAAAAGCACCAGTAAGCAGGGTAAACTAGATAAAGGAAAGGATAGTAAAATAGTTAGATGAAACTGGAGAACAAAGAAATTTATAAGACAAACCATCAAGAGAGGTATAGAATTAAATGGTCTTCCTATAAATATGGTACTCCATGATAGAACATTATGACATTGTTTAATTTAAAAAGACGATCATATTAGGACTAAAAGCACATGCTTTTTTGTATTTTTTTAATACAAAAAGTAAATAAACAAAAGATTATAACTAAAAGAAGAAAAAAAACATATTTAAGGTACCACAGATATATACTTATCACATAGACTTATCACGATATAAAACTATTTAAGTTGTCTGATTATTCCTAAACATCTATGTTTCTAACAACTTCTTGATTGATAATATGATATTCATAAAAAGGTTAATTAAGTTGGAAAAGAAGCTAAGACATGTATTGTAGTTTACAACACTAAACAAATATTTTAAATTTTAATCATCAGTTTAAATAGAAAATTGAACTCACACACCCAAGTCAATTACCCCCATTGCATTTTACCCCAAATTCAAAAGTTTAGTATAAACACCAATTTATAACAAAATGAGCACTTTTGAAAATGAACTTCTACAATGGTATGCATGAAGCACTCTGAATTTGTTAGCTTGTTAGCCAAGAGACTAGTAACAGGTTGCTATGCTACTCCAACTACCATCCTATAACTACAGTTGGTCAAGCCTGGTAAAAATAATAAGGTTGATTGGTTGTGTAATTTATCAAGACGGGATGGGGTCTTTCAAGCATATGTTATGTGTAAATAGTTCAACATTGGATGAAATCAGGTCTGAAAATGGGTTTTTAAGTGATGATATCCTCACTCACCATATAAATCGGTTTTGTGGGGGTTGAGTTAGGCTCAACGCAAATTCTAAGATGGTATCAGAGTCTATCCAAGATTCAATGGACCACCTATTACTGGATCATTCGGGTCACCCTCTAGATGTCCAGTCCTAGATGTGACGGGATGTATTACAAGTCCTACATTGGATGAAATAAGACCTCAAAATGTAATTATAAATGATGGATAGTTCACAGTTCACACCTTACAAGTCGGTTTTGTAGATATTCGGTTAAGTCCAGTCCACCCCAAATTCTTAAAACATTATTTTCCCATGAAAATATATAGTGAACCCTGGATGAGTGGCTTGTGCAAATTGAGCATATATGGACAACAACACAGCCTGTTCCATTTGTCTTTTTTTGTTGAGGTTTTAACATTGAGAATGTGATAAATCAATGTTATGAAATAATATTGTTGAATTTGTGATTCTGTGTGTTTAAATCAGACTACACCTGTTTATAATAGCATATAAAACAAATACAATAAACACTAATTGATAAGATTTGCTAATTCTAATCCTAGTAATAAATATTAGGATTTGATATTTCTTTATTCTTACACTTCCTCTGAAGCTAAAGTTTACAAAGCTTTAAGCTTGTTCAAATGGGTGAATGAATAATAGAGAAAATAGAAACCTCAGGACTATACTCAAAAAAGTTGTAGAGCTGCCGGAAGTGCCCGTAGCAAAGGCAGCTGTTCTCATCGTCGGTTTCTGAAAGTGGCTATGGTGGTTTTCTGGAATGAGTCTCACCTAAGGGGATAACTTGTTGAATCACAATTATATAGAGAAACACACCGGTGAAAAAGAAAATAAGTAGATGAAACATAGTGAACATGCACAAGGAAGCATGATGGAAATGCCGATCAAGTGAGAGTGAATGGCGGCAGAAGAAATTCTAAACTTGCCGGAAGGATGACACAGCGGAGAATTTTAAGACATGTCGAAAGGATGACACATTGATGGAGAACCAGAATAGTTAATCCTGGATAGCGGTGCGGAGCGGCCGACCCGAAAAATGGGATATCAGGATAGCCTATAGTGGGATGGCCACCATTTGATCATTTTTTGGATAAATTACATGAATATTAATTATAAACATATGAAATACGGAGGGAAGAATGGAGTGCAGAGAGAGGTGAGGCCGGAACTTTTGATTTTTCTTTGGAATGGTTGAAGTGCAAAAACGTCGGTGGAGGAAGGTTAGGGTTGAGTCTCAATTCAAATTTGATAATGGTTGAGTCTCAACTCAAATTTGATTGAAAAACCCAAAATTACCCTTAAAAGTGTTTTAATTTTTAAGGTAATTTCGGTTTTTCATATGGGAAAAGGATTGAAATAACCTCTCCATCCCAGGAAGCGCTCCGCTACCCGCTATTTACCCTATAGCGGCCGCGATAGTGTTCTGCACTGCTAAGGCTCTTCCAATAGCGGCCAGCCTCCGCTCCGCTATAGTGGGATAGCACCGCTATTGGCCGCTATTGACTACTTTGTGGAGAACTACTGGCTCGTTGCTGCTCCAATGACGGTGTCGGTCACAGGTGGCTGGACTGGCAACAACAGTATGATCACGATGGCGTCATCGGTGACTGATGATACACACCGAAAAAGGGTCCACCGAAGAAAAGATGCGTCGTTACAAAAAGCCAGAAAAGAGTCAAAAATAAATAATAGACTGTATAGGAGGCTCACAGAAAAGAGATGCAGAAGCGCCAGAAAAGTATGGAAACTGGACGGAAACTTTTTTTTGGCGGCGACAACTTGTTGCCTGCAGCTGCTGCGATAAACCCCACTAGTTACATGAGCAGAACCTGCTCTAATACCATGTTGAATGTTGTGATTCTGTGTCTAAATCAGACTACAATCACTTTTATTTATGATAGTAATTGATATGATTTGCTAATTCCAATCCTAGTAATAAATATTAGGATTTGATTCTTTGATTCTTACAAGTATAAATAAATAATTATTTGTCCTGCTTATTTGAGGAATAGAGGACATTTGTTTTGATTGTATGTCAAAAAATTCATTACCTGTTGTAGCTATACTAGTTAGCAATGAACTCTGAAACCACCCCCGATGCTGATCTGTTCCTTCAAGATACAAGTCTGCAGGAGAGCCAAGGGACTCTCTTTTTCCCAAGACTGCAGCCCAGGAAGAACCTGGAGTAAAAATAACCAGCCAAGATACACCAAATTCAAAGAAAGTAAGCAATGAACTAAAATTATAGACAACTATATGCCAGAAGGATTAGCTCAGGTATATTATTGTACCTGAATCAAACCACACATCCATTGTGTCAGTCCCCTTTTCATATTCTGCTGCTTTATCACGATATTTAGCTGGGAGGAGTTCTTCTACTGTCATGTACCACCATGCATCACCACCCTTTTGGGCTATAATAGCTGACAGTCTCAGAAAGAAAAGTAAGAGATCAATATTAGGATGTATTGATTTTATAGGACCAACATGCTTTAAAAGAGCATAAGCAACAAAACAAATTTGGACTATTTACCATTACATGTACTCAAATAGGGACAACAATATTTGTTTAATATTTACTAACAGTGAAAAAGTAATTCTACCAAACACAAAAAAGATATTGAGGTAGAACAAAATCAGAACTTGATACTAAGAAAAATTAAAGAAAATGAAGTTATTTTTTCACTTACAATTTATATGATTAATTGTCTCTTCGTTCATAAGAGGTTCTCTAGACTGCACATGATAAAAAACTGGAATTGGCACACCCCATGTCCTTTGTCGTGATATACACCAATCAGAGCGACTGGAGGTCATTGCTGAGATTCTATTTTCTCCCTAAGCAATTCAGATATATCAGCAAAAGGCAGCACAAAAAATGATGAGTGGCACATCTCTAAGCAAGCAAAATATACAAATGAACAAAATAATTTGGCAAGGAAACTTTAAATGAAATACCTGAGGTGGAACCCATTTTACACGGCCAATAGCATCCATAGCAGCTTCGCGAAATCCCTCAACTGATGCAAACCATTGCTCTGTTGCTCTAAATATTGTTGGTTTTTTCGTCCGCCAATCGTATGGATACTTGTGTTCTAAATTAGAAAAAAGAGGAGATCCATGATGATTAATCAATAATTATAGGTTGACCATTAAGAGAATTGCATGAAGAGAAACAAAAAGAACTTACTGTATGATTCTTCCATGATGAGTGACAAATTTTCATCCAAATATTTCACAACAGCAATGTTACCTTCACCAAGAACATCAAGCCCACTAAATTGCCCAGCTTCTTCAGTGAATATTCCATTATCATCAACTGGAGATAGCATGGGTAGCCCATATTTCTGACCAGTCACATAATCTTCATGACCATGTCCAGGAGCTGTATGGACAAGTCCTGTTCCTGTTTCTGTTGTAATATAATCTCCCCCAACTACGACTGGACATTCCCTATTATCTACTGGATGGATGTATCTGAAACCATAATAATTAATCATTTCCTCAGGGAAAAGTTTCTCATTTACCATAGATTACAACAATAAGATTTAAAACACATAAATTTACTGAAACAAATAGCAGTGGCAAAATCAAAAGAAAAAAATAATTGTTCATTTTGGTTCAGCCAATAACCTGTAGTTTTCCAAATTAGAACCCAACAGTTTTCTCTTAACAACGAGCTTCACATCCCATTTTGCTTCTAACGTTGACACAAGTTCTGAAGCTACAATAAGAAACAGCTTATTCTCATCCTTCAAAACAGTTCCAAGCCTATTCTTTTTAGTTTCACCAGATGAGGACGCATGCTCATTTAGTGATTCTACTTCAACAACAACATATTCAAGCTTGGGATTTACTGCAACAGCTGAGCACAAAACAGTAGAAAGAAGAGATAAAGAACAGAAAGAGTGATATAAATAAATTTAAGCATTTAAATGACTAAAGAAATTGACTATTGACTGATACAATGTGTGCCAGCTATAACACTAATCCAAAATGCAAATATGATATTTTTTAGGAGAAAAAATGCGCGCGCGCACACAGTATTGATCTCTTTTTTCCTTTTCAAATTTGTTTTCCACAGATACTTGGGGCTAAAATAAGGAACAGTATTTCTAGTAGAAAAGGCGAATCAACTTGTCTTAAGACTACTTTAACTGTAAAGAATAAGAAAGTATATATTCCCATAAGGGATACTCTTAGGGACCAAGAAGCCCAAGGCCCGTTATTAGATGTGTATTATAGAAAGATGCTACGGGAGCAAGGGGATGGAAGTTTGTAAGAGGCTTTAAACAAGAATTAGACGGGAAGTGGGGAGCAGAGTTGTGAGTTGTTCTGTAACCTGTTGTAACAGCTGTGAAGGGAAATTCCCTTGGTAGAGCTAATAAACTACGAACTTGTGTGTTTTTTTCATTTTCTGTTCTTGTATCACGGTTTTTTATCCACAGTGATCACTACGAATCTATCAAATTGGTCCTTGGAGGATAGCTAGCGTAATCAAAGGATGGAGAAACATATGGAGGGTTTGGAGATTTCAATTGAAACTCTCTAGAAGATGGTGATGGAGCACACGACACAACTTGTTGAACTCTACGACAATGTGGCAATAACTTAAGACATCAAATCAAACAGCTAATTGCCAAGCACATGAAGTGGCATGGCATTAGGTGGTCAAGTGATGACTGGTGAGACTGGAAGCAAAGAGGAAAACAAACAAATGAAATCCTAGTTCTTCTAGTCAAAAGGGGAAGATCGAATGTGTTAAGAGTCCCACATCGGACACCTACTAGCCGGTTTTGTAGGGTTGAGTTATGTCCAACCACATTTCTTAATAGAATGCAAGGAAAGCGAGCCTTCAAAAGAGTCTAACAGGAACATAACTTGGTCTAAGGAAGGGGAATGTGACAATGATGGAGGATGTAGCACAACTCACTAAACTCTGCGACAATGTGGCCAAAACCAAAGACATCAAACAATTGACTGCCAAGTAGATGAAGTGGCAAGGTATCAGGTGGTCAAGTGATGACCATGAGACTGGAAGCGAAAAGGAAAACACACAAATGAAACCTTAGTTCTTCTTGTAAAAAGAGGAAGATCGAATGCAAGGTGAGCCTTAAAAAGAGTCTAACGGGATATAATTTTCCCCAGAAAGTGGAATTACAGGTTTTTGAGGGGGCAAACCATATTGGGCGGATTGCTACGGTGGAAAAGTGCTTTGAAGTACAAGGCATTTGTGCCTCTGAAAAGTTTTACTAGATGTTTATTACCATGTTTATCAGTATCTTGCGATATACATGTGAGTCTTATCTTGTTTCGATGCTAAACTGAACCCAATGGATATCAATCTTTAGTGCGTATTTATTTGGGATATGAATTTCATCTTCAATCGTGATTCATTACGACGAATCCTGATTCACTATGATGAATCAAGATTCATTTTAATGAATAGCTACCTAAACTTAGTGTAGCCAACCACCTTTTGTCAACTTTGTATAACCAACCACTTTTCTTATCATTTGATTTATGACTTGAATCTTGAATGATTTTGAGGTTCATATATGTAATATCAGCTTATAATTGTGTTATGTCACTTGTTTTTACTTAAAAAAGGCATCTTTTTATTGGCAATGTATCTTACTATTCATAATAAGATTTGATTCATAATTCAAAAAATAGGTCTTGTAATTTACGATTTGAATCTTGATTTAGTGTTTATTACCATTGAAGGTATGGTGGTGATATGATTTTGTTTTTGGAGCCAAAAGAACCAATATTCAACCCTGAGAAATATTTTTCCATCGCCTTGATTCAAAGATCTGGGGAGTGATATGCATCAATATATTGGAAAGGTTAGCTACCCCCTAAAGCAAGAAGACTCTGTTGAAGATTATGTGGGCAGATTCAGGTGGGGGAGATTTTAGAGGAAGGGGAATCTTGGTCCCTAACAGATACAAATAAAAATAGTGGTGCAAAACAATATGTGCTAACTAAAGCAAATTAAGTAGAAAGCTGAACCTCAATATCCAATGCTTCTTTTCACATGAATAAAGAACCATAAATACAGAACTCAAGACATCTCTGTTTATCACAGAGAAATTCATGGAAGAACAACTAGAGGGCACAAATATTGAGACCATCATGACTAGCAAAGGCAACCAGATAGCTTTAACTAATAAGCCAATTTGGAAAATGCAACAAAAGAAAAACATACCTGCATTGGCAGGAATAGTCCATGGAGTAGTAGTCCAAATGGCCAAACTCAAATTTGGGAATTCTTGTAGTAGGTCACTCGGCATCAAAGGAGCACTTGCAAGTCTGAAAATGGCATATATGCTTTTTGAAACATGCCCTTCAGGGTACTACATAGAAACCAATTAGGTAGTGAATAGATACTCAAACATCCACCAAATCAGGTTTTAGAAATATTTGAAGTTAATCGTTTAGTTACTGAGACAGGAAAATCAATACTCAGAATGATAATTATATATTTATATATTTTTTACGAACAACAAGGCATTGACCCTTATTTATAATAATACTAAGCTCTTAATCCTAATTAAATAAGAAAATAAATTTGTGATATATAATGAAATATAGAAACCAATCTTGAGATGAAATTTAAATTATCATATATTACAAGATACAATCAAGATATTATAAAATACTTTTCATATATTGTAACACAAGAATAAATTGTAAGCGTTGACATGCACAGAATTAAAAAATAAACTTGTGTGTGCATGCTTTAAGTGGCCAAGAAGGCAAAGCAAGAGCTGTGCGTCTTCCACCCACACTATACAATACCATGTTGAACAGTACACTAGCTCTAGACATTAGACAACAGGTTCAACATGATGATAACTAAATTTACCTCCAACTCAGCTTCAGCAAGTGCTGTCCGCGACGAGGGACTCCAGTGAACAGGTTTTCTCCCACGGTAGATATGGCCTTTCAAGGCCATCTGGCCAAATACTTCAATCTAGAATAGTATATGATGCACGTTATGAGGACTATATAATAGCAAGTATGAATCGGAGTCATGTGCAAATGAAATTTTTCGTAACTAAAGCAGTGTGCATAATCTAACTAGGTGTTGACAGAATTTTGAGGTCCTTTCTATAAGAGCTCTCCAAGCAAAATAATCCAAATTGTGAAAGAAAAGCCCTAAACACTAATATTTATAATACTTCGTGAATAGGACATTCAGATGCTGAATTTTGTGTCCGGTTAATATATCCATAAGAGTAAACAAGAAAGGCTGTACCAGCTACCTGGGCAGCTTCATATTCCGGATCTAGTGTAAGATAAGGATTATTCCAGTCAGCCCATACTCCAAAGCGCTGCAGACATTTGTTAACATGTTTAAGATACATTTAAACAAAAAACAAACTAATAGATAAAATAAAATAAACATGTATAAGGTTGAAACAAAATCTCAGCAATTAAAATGGAAACTAAACTGTAAGAGATCTATAATTGTCCAGAAAATAATGCAATAATACGTATAATTCATAGAGTAAAAGTGCAAACAAAGAAGGGACCTTAAAAGATGACATCTGAGTTTTAACAGTGTCTTTGGCAAATTTTGCGGCTTTTGCTCTCAATTTCAATGGTGTAAGATTGTTTCTAGCCTCCTTATCCAGTGACTGCAAAACTGAAATAATTCAAACAACCATACTTCTCAAAGAATGTAATAGATACAAGCTGAAATGCAATATACATGTGAAGTTGTAATTCAAGCAAATGAAAGAAAAGGGAGCATAAGCTGCAGAACATAAGGCAAGTTGAAAATTTTGAATTTTCGACATTATAACATTTGTCTATTCAACACAAAATGAACATAAGTCTTGCCTTTTAATTCAATTGGTAGGCCATGACAATCCCATCCAGGCACAAAATGAACTTTATAATTCTGAAGGAGCTGCACACAAAAAAATTACAAGCAGAATATTAGTTCTTATGAAGCATTGACACAAACACAACAGTGACACCGGTAATAATTTGAAGAAATAAATAAATGAACGTAATCACAAGTGTCGCTGTCAATAGAGTATGCATGTGCTAAATGCTAACATACTTAAAACAAAAATATGCATTGTATCAAATGTGATAGAAATAAAATGAAAGTCTAGGTTGAAAGGAAGGAAAATATACCTTATAACGATTTATAATATCCTTCAAAATTTTATTTAAGGCATGGCCAATGTGAAGATCCCCATTGGCATATGGAGGACCATCATGAAGAATGAAATTTCCCTGATCAAGTTACTGAAGCATATTAGTTAGGTCCTAAAAATAACAAGGGGGGTTTATGGGTAAGTCCAGAACTTACTCCGTTATTTTTGTCAGCAACTCTTTTAAATACTTGGTTATCCTCCCATATTTTCTGAATTTCAGGCTCCCTAACCGAAGAATTCGCTCTCATGCCAAATGCTGTCTTAGGAAGATCAACTGTGTGCTTGTATTTACCATCATCTTGCTTGGTTCCTAAAGTTAAGTAGGTTAACAAACAATAATGTGCTTAGAAAACTGAAAATATATGTGAAATAGCAAATGCATTACCTTCTGCAGCCTTCTTTCCTGCCATAACAGGCCCACGTGATCTTCGCTTTGAAGAACATATATCATCCCTTGAATGAGTACAATAGTTTGAAATCTTTGACAGATATACTACATTAGCCGATGAGATTCCCCGGGAACAAAACAAGCCAGTAGAATTAGTTTTCCTAGAGTACGAATACGCATTTCGCGAGAGCGCCTGAAAATATTAAAAAGCTTGCATCAACAAAAAGTAGAACAATACTAGTAGTATCTAATTCCAGGTTAATATAGGTTGGAGAGAAACAATCCAGCAAACCATCACTATAGTATAACTTAAGTAAAATCTCAAACAACAAAAAAAAAATGAACTTTCTGTTTGACAATTCATCGAACACATAATCTGCAATAAGGTTAAATTCACTCAGCATTTTTGTAGCATAAATAAGAGTGACCCATTATGAGAAAAAGTGTAAAGTAATCAAAAACAGAGAAAAGAACTCAAATTTGAATGGTATTATGTAGATAGAATGGAAGAGCGTGGTTTGAATGAAAACGGATAGATACCCTGTAAGAAGAGGTTTGCATGAAGAAAGCGAGAGTGGTTTCCATTGGATTGATGAGAAATTGAGGTGAAAAACGGCATCTACACTTCACTCATCTCATTTGCTTGCTGCACTTCACAAGCAGAGAACACAACCTGCGAGGGAAAAATAGAACATCGTTCGGATAAAACACACACCTAGCCCACCAATTATACATTTGTTTATTTATTTATCTTAGTTTTCTTATAATTTTTGAGCAATTTATTAAATGTTTATTTTGTTATAATCTTTTTCTACTCTCACTTCAAAATATTCAATTACTTATAAAATATAACTAGACTTTATTTTTATTTTTTTATTTTTTTACAGGATAACTAGACTTTATTTAGATCAATGAAATTAGATGGAATGAAATGGTATAATATGGGATGAAATAGAATCGTATTTTATTAATTGAATCATTTCAAAAATTGGATGGAGTAGGTAGAAAATGGTATAAATTTTATTTTATTTCGTCACTTAATACCATATTTATTCTCCTTCAACTTTGATGAAATGAAAATTTTGTATTATACTACCCTAAAAATTTCAAACAATAAAATGAAATCATCATTGTCCTTTGCTGCATTTCGCTAAATTTCATTATGCTCTTTTCATTTTATTTTGTTTCACTTCATTTCCTTTTTTTATTATATGATATTTAAACATAGCATGAGAATATGGTGGAATGTGGTGAAATTGAATGGAATGAAGTGCATATAACCAGATTTTTTTGTTTGAATTTGCAAATAATTGATTGAACAAAACAGAGCATGATGGAGTTCATTCCATCATATTTCATTCAATCCTTTATTTTCATCCCTAAATTTGAGGTGTATGAAATTGAATGAACTAATTTATTTTACTTTGTTTCATCAAATTATAAAAATTACACAAACAATGGAATGAAATCTTTGTTCCATCCCCTCTGATTCACTTTATTCCATCATGTTTATTTCTGTTCTGCTTCGTTTTAATATTGTTCTGGACTGGGCCAGCGCCTGGTCTAATTAGACTAAAGCCCAAATCTCTCTCAACCCACAGGGCATTCCTCCCCTGCACGTTGCGCCATGCACGCCGCCCGAGCTAAATGCTCTCGGCGTACGCGAGCATGTGGTCCCTAGGCATGCGCGAGCACGTGGCCCTCTGCTAACCGACTTAGTCAACCCTTAGTCGAGCATGATGGGACCCGAGCATTGCTACAGCGACATCGAGCAGACGCTCCCTGCGAGCGCTTCCATCCATTCTCTTGGCCGAGGACCCTCCTCCGCATAGGGTTCCTTCATTCCCAATCCTCCGGATTAAACGGAGTCCACGCAATCCCTGAAATACCGCGTCTCCTCCTTTAATTGCGGAGTGGTTGACCTAGGATGGAGACCACGTGCTGGTCTCCACTACTCACGTAGGATCCTGACAGTCTCCGAAATGGGTCTGGGTATCCAGTCCAATAGCGAGACCTTGGCCCAACGTTGGGGCTATAAATACCCTCTTTCACTAGAGGGTCAAGTAACATCATTCACTCTCTCTTTTACCTTGTACTTGCACTCTATTTGCTCCTTCTTCTTACTTTGGCATCGGAGTACCTTGCAGGTACACTCCCCAGTTTACAGAAGACCCAGTTCATTACAGACCTTGAAGATCCATCTGATCAGGCATGATCAAATACATTAATCCAAACATAGTCTAAGTAAACTATTTTTTAGTTGCATAAGAGAAAAAAGAAAAACAAAAACGATTATGTGATGATAAAGGATACTCATAGATAATATGTTAATAGCGTTGAAAAGAGACAATATAGTTCATGCATTACCAGAAGATATATTTTGTGGTTAGCACCTAACTTCATAAGGACATAAACACAAGAGTTTCTTTATTTGAAAATATGGTGGATATAAATGTCTCACTTTTCAAATAAATAACTTTTAATTAACTCTAAAAGATTAGCATAATAATAAAATTTTAGTGTTTCCTTCGCCATTAATTGGACAGCGTGGAGGGGGTAAAAAAAGCATTGCGTCCCAATAGAGAGTAAGTCATGTTACTAGATCATGAATCACTACATGTAAAATAGTTGACACGCTCCCACTTTCATAATAACCAAACTATAATCGATCATCTAAGTAGCGACTAGACCACCATAACTTGTTTGTCTCAGGTTCGTCAATATGCTATCATCAACTTTAGAACCCAAATATCATTGTCATCATGTTGTTAATACACTGCCCTTAAAAATTATTGAGATTGAGAGAAATTTAAGTTACCAAATACTTGATGTGACATGAGATATTGTAAAAAAAACTAAAGCAATCATATACATAATAGTTGATTGTGTTCCTTCAAAGAAAAATAAATTTCATGAGAAGGGAAGTTGAAATATTATCCTTTCAAATTTTGTTTTAGCTTAGTGAAAAAGAGATCTCTCAAGGAATCCTTAGAAATAAAAGGTTAGTTAAATCTAAGACAATATTTAGTTGGTCATGTATGAGAGTGTTAGTTGGTTATGTATGAGAGTGTAATTGACAATACAGTAAACAAATGGAGTTTAATCTAAGAGAGAGATCACACAAGAGATTTATAATGGTTCATCAAAGTGGCTACTTTATTTCTCATAGTCCATGACATTTCTTTTTTAATGCATAAAAACTTTTCTTATTGTGTGCACATTTTCAACTATGTATTTTTTTAGTTTTACTAGACTCGCAATATTGATTAATATAGTTTCGGTGAGCTTACACGGTAATAAACAAGTTTTTTTATCAGCTTAAGGATATAAGATTCTTTCTAAGAGAGTTTGTGAGGATCTAAACAAGACTAAAACCTCATTGTATGGTTGTTGGAGACTTGTAGTGGGTTCTAGGATGAGTGATGTTTATGATTTTGATCTGTAATAAATTTTAGAGAGAAAAGAGGTTCGTTGATAGAGTAAAATGGAGAAGAGTTGATTAAGTCCATAATGTTATAAATTATGTGAATTAATCATCTCTTTTAATATCATTTATCTTTCAACTATAATCTCCCAATGTAATTCTTACATTACTATTTATGTTATCTTATAAGACCCAATTAGTAATTCGTCCAATTTCATTGTCCAACAAAAAAGGATTGACTTCTAACAAAGTATTATGATCACCTTATATTATTGAATATTTTATCTCTACAAATTATTCAATTATATTTAGAATATTACACTTACTCTTTTAAGGTACTTTTGAGCTTACCCGTGCACAATCAAATTATGATTTGATCTTCAACATTTATATACTCTAATTTTAATCACCAGTATATATATTTTTAAAAAACCAATTGATCTTGAATTAAAAGAGTTTATTATCTTCAAAATATTTAGAAAAAATTTCTGCATTCTTTCACTTTTTTTGATAATGACAAAACTCTTTGTATTAGTTGATTTTGAAAAGATGGGTTGAAGCTCTCCCTAAAGTTATTGAACTCCTCTCCCTCTAAATTAGTGTTTTCCATGTTGGTTCCATTAGTCCATAAAATGAAGTGATTAAATTTTTAAACGAATTTCCTTATAAAAATGATGTGACCGTTACATAAAAAGCTCAAGGATCATATCATAAATTTGTAATATTTGGCCTAAAATATATAATAAAAGCAATGTGATGTAGCTAAATCAAACACAATGAAATATTATTTGCTAATGGCTACTCATGTAGAACCATGAGCACTGCTACAAATAAAACTAAACTTCTAAACATAGCTCAAGTATGAGCAAACCTAAAAGAAACATTCCTCCAATTCTAAACTTTAACAATCTTTAAAATTGAAATGGCATTAATTGGTGTTAGCTTAGACTGGCAGAAGCTCTGCCACACCTCCATCTTCTCTTCCACTTCCACATCCTTAATGATTGCTTCATACACTGAAGTTGCAATACTTCTTGCAGCATCTCTTGCCTCTGGAAGCCTATCATTCACTAAATCAGCTGCCACTTCAATCAACTTTTCCATCCCAAACTCCTCCATTTCATCACTTCCCTGCAAACATAATAACACCCTTTAGAAACATTCTACGTAATGAGCAAATAACACTGCATCAGATCGCAAATTCAATGGCAGTGCCAAACTTTACCATTTTGGAGACACATTTGGATAGAGAAACAGCAGCTTTAGCTCTGATCCTAAGGTTTTTGTGACTCACAGAAACCCTTAGTTTCTGAAGCAATGATAGAGGTGTCATGGAACCCACCATTGATCCAAGCGCCCTCTCAGCTTCTTCACATACAAACCTTTTATCTTGAGAAGCTTTCAGCAGCAGCTGCAACAGCTGTTGAAATTCAACCATAACAACACAATTCATTCAAACCTCTTAAATCACTTCACCAAAACACCACATAAGAGAAAATTGAATGCACAGCACCTACCAAGTCCTCAAATGCATCGGAAGCAGATGGACCAAACAATTTGTCACCAAAAGCATTGAAAATATCAGAAGCGGCCATAATAGAGGTTTTGCATAAAGCACTACGAGGGTTCTTCATTGACTTCACCACCACCAACAGAATTTTATCCCTGATAATCACAAACTTCAAATCAGAAACAAAATTCCTTATAACCCAATTCAACCCATGACATAAATTTTAAAACTTTAACAAAAAAATCAACCCTTACAAAATGGGTAATAGCAGAGAAGAGTGGAACAATGCGAATCGCCTAACATCATTCAACGATTCACAAACCTTGACCCAGTTTTTCGAATCCAAATCTTCAATCAAACTCTGCAATTATGAAGATTTCCAAACTCAATAACAGAATCACAATTAAATTTTTTCAAAGGGAAACGTAAAAATAGTGAATTTTTGTGCTTACTTGAATCTGAGCTTCTGGGTCCGACATGGGTTTAAGGTTGTCGGATGAGATGTAATCAACTTCAACGGTGGGTTCCGATGGGACTTGATTTTCGTCATTAGCAGTCCGAGGTTGTTGTTGTTGCTGTTGTTTGTGAGTTGCGACAGCGATTCTAGGTTGTTTTTTGGGTCTTTCTTGGGTTGTTGTTGGAAGATCGTTATCAATGGGTCTAAGTGCCATGGTTGTTGAAGAATGAATGAATTGAGAATTTTTATTTGATGGATCAATGTTTGTTGAGAATGTTATTGTTTTCTGTTTAAGATTTGAAATTGAAAATTGAATGAGATGTTATAGAAATGGAAAGAGACGTTAGGGATGTGGTGTGGTGGTGTAACGGTAACATTCATAGATGGAAATATGGAATTAATGGGTTGGAAGAAAAGAAAGAAAAAAAAACCTTTTTGAACGTTGCATGCCAGTGCTTGTTTTGAATGATTTAATGAATTTTTAATTGAATATTAATCTTTTTTTTTTTAGAGATTTTAACTTGTTTAAATTATTCTTTTACACCTCTCACGCACCATTGAATTGGAAAAAAAAGTCATCTAGCTTATATGTAGATGCATCTCTAAAATCACTTTTTTTTTTTACATTTGCTTGAAAACGTTCGGTAGATGCACATACAGAACACTTCCGTAGATGCATCCACGGAATCAACTCAGACCTAAAAAAACCAAAACAACAACATTTGTAACGATAAAAGAAACATCCATTGATTAAAGTCGGTATTACATCAAAATTTTCAACAGAAAATTAAGAAATCTAAGAACTTATAACAGTCAAAACCGTATCATATGATTCATGCATCATTTGAATGACATCAATGCCGTTTCCCACCTCATCCCACCAACGTTCCGTTTCCCTGATCTCTAGCGAGGTCTTTGTTCTAAGCCTCTGAATCCTTCTAATGACTTTGCCAGTGTTGTACTCCTTTCTAACCAAGACATCATACTCCTTTTAAGTAGTCCAAGAAATGGATATGCCAAAATTTCATCGGCATCGAGGGTTTGAGAGGAGAGAAAATAACTTGCCCATCCCTTTTGAAAATAATCGGTTCAGGAGTGGGACACTTGGATGATGTTCGCTACCATGAGCATGGCCTAGGGGATGTCATTTTTGTGTTTGTGTGTAATACAACTCTAGAAACCCAAACTTTATAGAAGCCCCTAGTGAATATGGACCACACAATCTCTATCACAGAATGTTCCGTAGGTATATTCACATAAGGATCACAAATATTTTGCTTTCGAAGACGTACCTACGGAAAAAACCCATAAATTTCATAATTAGATCCTTCCGTAGATACATCTACGGAAGTTTCTCCGTTAGTTATTTTAACAAAATAGAATGCAGTAGCAATAGAAGTAGAAGGAAAAACACATAAACACATGAACTAATACTTGACAAAAAATGATTATATTGCAATGTTAAAGAGTGCATATGTTACACTTTGAAACTAGAAAATACATCAAAAGAACTGCCGCCGGCTAAATCTATTGGTGGTTCCAATTTTGACTTTTTCGCATTCGATTATTTTTCGATATTCTTCAATCTTCCGAATTCGTGCTTCCTATCCACAAAAAGATCCGACCACGTCTCGACATTCTCGGTATGATGAGGTGCTCATTCCGGTGACATAGGTGGTATGGGGCATCCCAGTTTCAAGTAAACTTGCACAAAATGTTTCGATTTTGTGAGTCATCCAACACACATAATACGATCATTTGGATTTGTAGGAGGTGCATTGCGGAGCGGAAAAAAGGTTTCCGAAAAATCATAACGCGTCAAGTCAATGCATACCATGTCATATGCGCAAGCAATAAGATGTCCCATTTCCGGGAATCTCATCCATTTTGAAACTGATGCATAAGCGCCCAACCAAGGAACAAGAGCTTCGTTAGCCGATTCAAATTTAGCTTCGTCTCCGAATACCCGTGTGTACGAGTCTTTATGGTTCATCAACTTTCGATAAGATCATGAAAGATAAGCTTATGGGCATCCTCTCCCTTATCAAGCAAAGGCGATACGACCTGGAATCCGCAATTACCGTCCCCCGCCATATTGACGATCCGGTCAATGTATTTGTGCATAAAAACCGACATCTCGTTGATGAAGGGAATTTTTGGAGCAACATGTACCTCTTCGATTGATGTAACCTTTGGAGCAATAGGTGTCGGAGACACAACTTTCAGTGAAATAGGTGTCGGAGGAGGTTTGCTAATGCGAGCTCCTTTGTTTGAACTTTTTTGAGATTTTTGTGATTTCGGAGTAGATGAGTCTAGAAAGAATTTATCGATGTGCTCACAATATGAAGGAGACCGTGTAGTCGAGTTGTCATTCGGCGTAGGCTTCACTTTCTTTGGAGAACCCTTTGTCTTAACCGGTTGATACGGTGGTTTCATGTCGGTTGTTTCTAAAAATCCGATCTTCCGCAATTGTTCTTTGATATATAGTTTCATGTTGTCATCGGCCTTCAAAAAACTCTCTTGTATCGCCTCCAATTCGGAAGTAATAGAGATATTCGATTTTTCTCCTTCGATGCAACCATTATCATCAAAACTAAGTCTCTTTCGATGAGGAGTGACTTCATCCATTCTTATTGGCTCACCTAGTCTCACCTTTTTAGCAATAACACAAGCACACGGGAGACCATACGTGCTAGCAATAGTGCAACCACACTTTGCGCTATCGCCACCAAAAGTTTCACCTCCTTTGGTCTCGTGAAAGATATAGTTCTATCCGGCCCGAAACATATTACCGATCAATTGAGAGTAAAGGATGTTGTCCTTAAATCGATGCTCCAACAGCGTAATGCTCCAACTGAACGAGGTTTGTATCTCATTGTGTTGGTTTTTAATCATGATATTTAAGGTTTCCCAATATCGACACAAGTCACGCTTGCTATTACCCAATCAATTTTTCAAATTAGCATGTGCCGACTCAACTCTATTAGTGGTTGTATTCCCAAGCTGTCGGACATACAAACTTCTCCTTCACTTTGTCAAGAATGGTGCTTTCAACATATTTCAATAAATCGGGATACTTTTCACATACTTTATGAAATTGCAATATGGCATCGGCGTATAATTCTTTTGTCTAAGAACTTGCAATATGAGCCCATGCATTCAATATTTGGTCAACAACCACTCCGGGCTTCACCGGTTTCCCACCTTCGATCTCTACTTGATCCGTCCCCACAACGGGTTTAACCTTACTTCTCATGTTACATGCTATGTGATATCGATAAAGTAATGCATTATAAGAAAGAAGTACCTTTGCAATCGCATTCATCAAAGCGCTATCGCGGTCCGTAACAATCGTCGTAGGTATCTCGACTTGTTGCTTCTAAAGTGACCGACACACCTGTAATGCCCACCTAAAAGTATCCTCTTGTTCACACTCCAAAAAAGCAAAACCAACGGCGTACGTCTTTTCGGTGGATGTAACATCGACCATCTCAAATAATGGAAGTTGATACTTGTTGGTCTTGTAGATAGAATCGAGAAGGAGCACTATCGGGAAAATGTTGAACAACTTTATTGAATCTGGATGAGTCCAAAAAATATCTCAGACCATAACCCCGTCATTGCAAGTTCTATACCACAACACGTATTTGTTGTCATCCAAAATTTTCAACAGTTGTTGCATCTCACTTCTATCTCTCTTACTCGCCTTATTATTGCGGTACATTGATTATACACTTGCCTTATATTCGATACGTTGTCGGGTTCCTTCCTTTTCAATGTGGCAAGTATATTTTTCGGTTGAACAAGATTCAAGGACATGTCATTAATACATGTCTTCTCTTCCGGATTGAGCCGACATACACTAGGATGTCCTTGTAATTTTGCGTACAAATCATGGTTATGCAAACCACAAATAACAGAGAATCTCCACTTTTTGCTAGCCAACAAAAATCAACTATTAGCAATTACAAAAGTTATAACCAGCGAATGCGACCCGCGTTACACAAATTGTACAATATAAAATTTTTTGATACAGAAGGCACATGTATATGTTTACCAGGCATATTGCAATTGGTTGCAACATGCTCCACCAAAAGGCAAACCATTGGAATGCAATGAAAAACCGAACTCTTTATGTTTTAAACTTTCCGACAAAAATTTAAGAGTGTGTTTGGATGAAGTAATTGGAAATTTTTAAAAAATTATAATTTAAAGCAATTTAAATGATTAGATTGAAAATCATTTATTTTTAAATTATTTTGCTTAGATGAAATATTAGGCTTTGTTTGCGAGTTTGGAGAGGAGAGGAGGGGAAGACTTCCGAAAACGAATATTTAAAAAAATATAGGAAAATATTTGACATTTTTTTAAAAAATAATTTTGTTTAGAATGATAAAAAAATCATTATCATCACTAAATTATTAATTTTTAGAATACTATAACAACCTAAAAGTTATTTAGAAAATTTATATATGTCCTCCAAAATCCTCCTTCAATATAATTTTTTAGTTCCCCATTTTATGGAGTTTTTAGTGTTACAAAGAAAACCAAACCCTCCAAAATTCTCCTACCCAAAATCTATTTATTCTTTTCACCCAATTCTTTCTATTTTAAGATAATTCATTGTTAGATTTTTAGGGTCATTTTTTATAAAATTTAATTTTTTTGAACCGACTTAAGAAATTGAAAAGTAGGGACCAATTTATAATTTTTAAAAATTTGAAGGACCAAACTGTAAATTTAAAATTATTAAGGACTAATTAACAATTTTTAAAATTTTTTTGGGTCAATTTTGTAATTTTGAAAAATATGAGGACCAATTTACATAATTTGAAGAAATAATAGTAACAAATACATTTTATGGAGTATGAGAGGAATTTCAAATTCTTTAGTTTTTTGTGTCATTTCAAAATGATTAAATTTAACTTAGATAAAATACTCCATAAGTTTTCATCATTTTAACAATTCTTCATTTTTGTATCTAAACAATAAATTTTATACAAATCATTTTAAATTCCCTCAAAACATTATATTACCTCATTAAAATGCTTCATTCAAACATACTCTAAGAGTGTGTTTGGATGAGGTAATTGAAAATTTGAAAGGAATTTAAAATTTAAAGCAATTCAAATGATTCACTTGAAATCCATTCATTTTTAAATTAATTTGTTTGGATATTAAGGTAATTCATTGTTAGATTTTTGGGGTAATTTTTTATAAAATTTAATTTTTGGACAAAATTAAAAAATTAAAAAATAGGGACCAATTTATAATTTTAAAAATTTGAAAAATCAAATTGTAAATTTTAAAAATTATTAAGGACCAAATTGTAATTTTTTGGGATCAATTTTGTAATTTTGGAAAATATGATGACTAATTTATAAAATTTGAAGAAATAATAATAACAAATAGATTCTATAGAGTATGAGAGAAATTTTAAATTCTTTGGTTTTTGGTGTCATTTTAAAATGATTAAATTTAACTTAGATAAAATACTTCATAAATTTCCTTCATTTTTACAATTCTTCATTTTTGTATCCAAACAACAAATTTTATACAAACCATTTTAAATTCCCTCAAAACATTACATTACTTTATTAAAATATTTTATCTAAACACACTATAAGGTTTTTTTTTCTCCAATTTTTTTTCTTTAGATTTTGTTATTTATATATGATATGCTACTATTTCTTTAGATTCTTTTGTTTTTTTCTTTCAATTTTTCCTCGGTGTTTTAAAAACCAAGGGGAAAAGTTAATACTTTTTATGATGTCTTTTGTTACCTTGTTTCTTTAGCCGGGGTACAATACATTTGGTGTCCAAGGTTAAAAGTCTTTCTTTTAGTACTATAGCATCAACCAAAGTAGCAGGAAGATTGTTGACTCCACCATGAAAAACCTTAGCTAAGTAAATAAGTGTTGAAAAACAAATGTGAGTTGTCTTGAGAAATAAGTGTGAGTTTTAAGTTCCACATTATTTGAAAAATGAAGGTTAAACATTTTATAAGTGAGATGACACATACACCAATCACCTTAAAATTTTATATGAATATGTGTTGTGTCTTTCAATTATTTGGATGAATATTTGATTTATAGGTGATTGACCTAATATAAATGTTTCACCCTCACTAATGACCCAACAAACAATTTTGAAAATCTGGGCAAAATGAGAATGAGAAAAACTCATTTTTTTTTTTATGATGAATGACTTTAGTAGAAATAGAATGCCAAGCAAGAACACTCCCAAATGACCTAAAGTAAAGGATTTGGATTTAACTAACAACAAGGAGCGGCGGTATCATTTCGTGGTAAAATAAAGTACTACTCCTTCCGTCTCACAATAAGTGTTCTCTTTCCAATTTTTATTTGTCTCAAATTATTTGTTCATATAGTATTTATTATTTCTTTCCACTAACTTACTCTTATTTATTGTATTTTAATTCATTTAAGTACTCCACTACCTATTATTAATAAGTTATTTTAGTAAATGAGACTCATTTTATCATTGAAATCAACATAATTAATCATTTTTTTTAAAAGTGTGAAAATCTCAAAGAGGACACCTGTGTGAAACGGAGGGAGCAGTATGTTATTTGTCAAAGAAGCATTACTCGTTAAAATGTTACTGTAGTGTTCCTTATTTTTGTCATTAAGATTTAAAAACAACACTGTATTAATTGGATTGGTAGTTGTCAACATTTTCAATTAAGTGGAGGTGATCTGGTTGTAGAAACGAAATCACTTAAATAGTAGTCATGTCTAGATATTTTTTTTTTATTTTTTTTATCAACAAAACCCACATGATCTCAAGTGTTATTAATAAAAATGATTTCAAACCGAATTATTTTGATATTATGAAGTGAATTAAAATAAGAAAATATATCTATCTTGCATAAGGATAGAAGTGAAAAACAACTAAGTTGATCTATTAGAATACTCTTTAACCAATGCTGCAAAAAGTGAATTCCTTTCAAGTAAACGTGATGGTTTCTCATATTCCTTTGCCAAACCTGCCAAACAAATTCATTCATTCATTACTACTACATACACCAATCTAAATATCTATGCATTTCTTTATTAGTAACATAAAATACATACCTGCGTCTATGACCAAAACCTTGTCGCAATCCATAACCGTTGGTATTCTGTGAGCAATGCTAATTATTGTACGATCTGCAAAGTCTTCTCTGATGATCTTTTGTATTACAGCATCGGTTTGTGAATCAACCGACGCTGTTGCTTCATCCATGAATAATATTTGGCTGCGTTTTAGCATGATCCTTCCCAAGCATAGAAGTTGCCTTTGTCCAACGCTCCAGTTGTCTCCACCATCAACCACTAACAAAATATTTAACATATTTAACCTCACATTCCATTAAACTATTAAAAAATGAATCTATGAAGAAGCGTGTATATGATCACCTAATGCCTCAAGTTTCTCTGGCTTTGCAGCTACCACATCTTTCAATTGGCACCGCTCAAGACTCTGCACCAACAAAAATAAACATTAAGTTATTAGTTATGAGAAGCTAAAATTATTAACTGAGGTTCCCTCGTACGTGAAATATATATGTACCTTCCAAATTTCATCTTCTGAGTACAATCCAAGAGGATCAACGTTGGTTCTAACTGTTCCTTGAAAGAGGACAGGATCTTGTGGAATAATTCCAAAACGTGACCTCAAATCATGAAGGCCAACATTCGAAATGTTGATACCATCAATGATTATATTCCCGGCGGAAGGCTCAATCAACCTAAATAAAACTTGGATGAGTGTTGATTTTCCACTTCCTGTACGGCCAACAACACCAACTTTTTCTCCGCCTTCAATGGTTAGAGAGAGTCCCTTAAGAACTAGAGGAGTATTTGGCCTGTACCTAACCTGCTCGCACCATTTTATATATTCAATCGTCTAATCTTGCAAACAATATATATGTACTTGGTTATTATGATTACAATATATACCTGTAAATTATTTAGCTCTATAGTTCCATGACTAGGCCAATTCTGAGGCGGAGACTTATCTGCTATTTTCCATGGAGCTTCTGATGGGAGGTTAGTAAACTGCTTTATCCTCTCAACTGAAACCATTTTGTTCTCAACCGAACAAGTCATCGATATGGTAAATGACAAGAGACTGCTCAATGCCAAGCCATAGGATAAAGACATACCAATATATTCTGCAAAACCAAAATTATTGTAAGACTGTTTAGAAGAATTTATGAAAACAACTTATGTCATAACATTAAGGCATTTTCAGTTTCTTTTCGCAAGTTCTCAAATATAGTGATTGACCGTGATGGTTGTCAAATGAAAAGATGATCTACCTGGCTTAACAATAGCACTTGGCAAAAAGATCATAAAAAGGGTGGCAATGCAAAGGAAAACCACTCCCATATAGTCCAACCGAAAACCGAGCCATTCATTTGCACCATTGTTATGGAAATCCATTCTTAGACTTGCATTCACCCTGTCAATATTTTCCTGAGAAAATTCATTCTGTTTTCTTAAGCTACGGATTGTCATAGCACCAGAAATCGTCTCTGAAAAGTGATGAATCACTGGAGCTTTTGTGATTGAATCAAGTCGAGTCAATTCCCTAGAAGTTGCAAGATAATATTTCTGCAAACCAAAACAATGTAAGTATCATTGCAAGATAATATTTCTGCAAACCAAAACAATGTAAGTATCAAAGTAGAACCAATTTGCAAGATAATATTACTATAGGAGTAGGTAAATCATACCCTATACCAGTTGTTGAACCAAAACAGTGGAATTAAGAGGAAGACAGTCTCCCAAGAGTTCTGGCATGTGACAATGAGGATACTGAATAATGATAAGTATGATATCGTTACAAAGTTTATCAACATTGGAATTGATATATCCACCCAAAGTAGATCAGTAGATACCTAAACAAAAATCATAACAAGAGTAGAGTTAGCAAATCCAAAGTCCAAACACTACTAGAGCATAAACCAAACATTAGAAGGGATGTTGAACGAAACTCACACGACTCAAAATTCTGCCAGAAGGAGTGGTATCGAAGAATGACATTGGTGCATGAAGGATACTTTGAAGCATTCCAATGAAGAAGCTTTGAGATGTCTTTAGACCCCAATATGTAAACAAGAGAGATCTTACCATGACCACTATGCATGAAACAACAGTTATAACAGCATAGACGATAATGAAAGTGAAAGAAGGAATGCTAGAATCATCCGAAGTTGCAATTGCTAGCCAATAATCACCAGCCAAAAATGCTAACATCCAAGCCACTGACATTGCTACCATGAGTGCTATTCCCCACCATCCAAATGCTTCTGTGAAATAATGTTTGTATACTTTAAGGTTTACTCGTCCTGTCTCTCTTTCCTCATCTTCAATGAGCTTTGCTGCTGTCTTATCAGGCTTAGATTGATCTTGAGAAGACTGCTTTTCGCCCGCGTTTTCTTTTTCTTTTGAAGCGATGCGGGCGAGTTTTGGAGACTGAGAAGAATCATCATTGGAATTATCACTTGTTTCTGCCATCTCCATAGAGGATTCATGAGCTGCCACAAGTGCACCAAAATCTAGGCCTGCTTTGAGAAGTTCGTCATACTTTCCACTTTGCACTACTCTTCCTTCACGCATCACCTTCAAAGATTGTATCAAAATATAAGACCTAATTGAATTTAACTTCCATTTACAGAAAAACTCAAACATTTAAGAGACTTGTGAATATATACATACCATTATAGAGTCAACATTATGCAGGAAATCAACTTGGTGGGTTACAAGTAAAACCGTCTTATGTTTCAGAGTTCCCATTATACATTCCTGCAAAAACATGGAAAATCACTTGTGATTAGTATTAGAAATCTATTCTGAGAAACATTATATCACTAAACTAGAAATTTTAGCTTTGTGCTTACCTTAAAAATATAAGATCCTGTTTGTGCATCAACAGCACTGAATACATCATCAAGGAGATAGATGTCAGTGTCCTGATATACAGCTCTAGCAAGCTGCACGCGTTGTTTCTGACCACCACTGAGGTTTATTCCGCGCTCTCCAATCTCGGTTTCGTCACCATCATCCATCATTTCAAGATCCTTCTCAAGACAGCATACTCTTAAAGCTTCCTTGTACTTGTCCATGTTCATTGGTAAACCAAACAATATATTTTCTTTGATGGTTGCATTCTGAATCCATGATGTCTGTGCTACATACGCTGTCGTCCCACAAACTCTTACCTGAAATATTTTACAAGTAATGATGACAAATTGAAGTGAAAATAAAATTAGACGAGTTCGAAGCATAAAAAGCATACCTTTCCTGAGATCTTGAACATTTCTCCCAACACAGATGCCAGTAATGAAGACTTGCCTGAACCAACAGTTCCTACCACAGCAGCATGATCCCCTTTCTTAATCACCAACTCATCAACTTTCAAAGTCTCATTCTCTTCCTTATCATCCCATGAGAATTTCCCATCTTTTATCTCTACAGCTACATCACCATCACAATTCTCCTCTCTTTGCACTGCATTCTCATCCATTTCCTTACTCACCATAAACTCATCCAACCTCCCTAAAGAGATTGTTGCTTGCGAAATCATGATAAGAGCCTGAGGAAAAGTTCTCACAGGCTCCTGAAGTATCTTAATTATCGAAGTTATTGTGAAAACAGTGCCAGCATTCAAAGGAATTCCAATGAAAGTCGCAGTTCCAAAGGTAAGAACAGTTACAGTTAGTGGAGCAGTGGACAAAACTCCCATGTTAACAGCGAAATAGTACAAGAATTTCCCAATCCATCCATGCTCGGCTTCACGAAACTGTCGAATTTTGTTACCAAAGTAATCTTCCCACGCTTGAAACTTTATCACTCGCATGTTGTTAAGCAGCTCGTTTGTCGCCTTCATCCTCGAGTCGCGGCTCGTCATTATCCGAAACTGGAAGCTGTTGCTACTCTTCGTCCGATATAACGTGAAGAGAAACACAACGGTGGTTCCAAGCAATGCTGCAAGAACTGATATACCAACATAGCTATACATAAGAATTAGAGCAGCTGCAACTTGTAGTGGCATCAGCCAAATAGGATGAAACTGCATCATCAAATCTGAGAGCTGTTGAGCATCAACAGCCATGTGGTTCACAATCTGGCCAGTTCCATGAGCTTGTCTTGAAGAACTTGACAACCTTAAACCCTTTTTGTAAACCGAAGTGATTATGCTCGAACGAATAAGCATACCAAGTTTCTGAGAGTGGAAGTTGAATTGATGAACACTAAGTACTTCAACTGATTTTGCTACAAAAAGGATCAATATCAAAACAATGCCTTCCCTAGTAGTACTATCTTTTCTCGATGTGAAATCAACAAAACTCTGAATCAGCATTGGACCAACATACATAACACAAAGCCTAATGATTGCAAGTAAGCCAGTGAAAGCTATGTGTTTCCAAAAACACCTCAATAAGGTTACTCCAACTGGATGCTTACTATTTTCCTCTGGCTTTGGCCAATTGTTTTGAAAAAGTTCTGACATTTTTTCTGCTCTAAATTCTAGAGGAAGTGAAGGTACATCTTCAAGTTTAAGCGGTGTTTCGTAACCTCTATTAATCAAAGGGTTCATCCAATACCAAACTGTTTTGGACAAAAATGATGAACAAGCATAAGGACTCAAAGTTCTATCGGTTGAATTCAACCGATATGTTGCTACTACTACATCAGATATTCTTATCACATGAATCCCTGATGACCCTTTTATAGCTATCACAAAAAAGAACACAGATAATGGAAGATTAATCAATGAGAATATGTCATCTATTCTCAAACTAAGTTCCAAATTCGCTTCACCAACAGTAACTATTCGAACAATAGCCGAAACAACAAACAAAGTAGCAATCACAAAATTCGCTATCCAATAGATTCTTAATGATAAAGGGTGTTTAGTAGATTTGAATTTTTTCTCATGAATCATTAAAATCACTATCACTATGTTGACTACTGCTTGAAAAAATCGAAAAAGTGCTTCTATTAGTTTCCATGAAGCAAAGTTTGTTTGCGTAAAAGCCAAGACTCCTAGAACAGTGTAAGCTATAGCCAAAAGGATAGTTACCAACAAAGGTAGTTTGAACCAAAAGGTGATTCTATAGTCAGAATCTTTCTCCTGCAGAAGTGGTTTTGTGATAGATGAGGTAGAGTTGGTAGTTGAGTTGAATCTCGAGTAGAGTTTCCGAGCTGCAAAAGCTAAGAGAGAGAGCAAAAACAATGAATCAAGAGCAGAAAGAAGAAGTCTCTGAGGACATGGAGATAGAAAAAGAAAGGTTAACCATTGAAGTATGAGGTTTGGTGTAGAGGAAGATGAATCTATAGGTAAAAGGGTGCATGAAGGAGAAGTTAGCCATGAAGAAGAAGACATGGTTAAAAGACTATTATGTGATGATGATGATGATGATGATGATAACTGATAAGGTTTCATGTTATGTGTTATGTTGCATACTAGTTTGATACATGATGAGTTTGATGCATAAAGAGAATAGAACTATGATATGATGAGTTTGATGCATAAAGAGAATAGAACTATGGAACAAAGTTTGTGATGAGGGAAAAGGGGTGTGAAATGAAAGATATAGTGTGAAGAATTCAAAGTGATGTTTGTATTTGGTTTGCTTGTGCGTGGAGAATTTTATGATAATAAAATATGATCCATGCGAGCCACGCTTTAAGTATAGTGAGAATTAATTATTTCAAATAAATTATAGGCAGCAATGAACTGTACTCGTGTGCTGTAGTGTGTATCAACATTTTAATATCGAATCTTAAACTTTGTCTTTGAGTGTAAATAAAAAATAGGGGTTTAGTTTTTGTTGAAAATCTGTTAATTAAATTTTTGTCAAAAGAAACATGGATTAAATTTAAGTTTTTTGGTGAAAAGAAATTTAGTTTAGAAAAGAGAACCACCAACTCATAAATCTGTTAAATGCATTTTATTTAGGCCTCTGATCAAGCAAGTGTTCCTCGAGGTGTATACATGTTCCCTCTGTAGAAGTTGCGTACAATTGTATATAACTCCCTCGTATCTAAAATAATTGACCAGTCGTTAAATTGAGTCAATTATAAGAAAAATGTATAAATAAAAGAGAATAAAATATTTTTGTTAAAATACTTTTTTTAATGAAGTTATGGAATAAGGTCTTAGTACGGTGGAACAAGCTATGGAATAAAGTCTTAGTATGGTGGAACAAGTTTTTGGTACGGCGGAAAGGGAGTAGATATGCAAAACCAACACTCTAATGTTCAAGTCATTGACTGAGTGAACTGGCGGATCTAGGGCCCGGCTAGGTTGGGCATGTGTCCAGGCTGACTCAAATTTTTTTTGAATTGGAGAAAAAAAAGTAAAAAAAAAATAAATAAAGGACAAAAAGGTAAAAAGAAAAATAGAAGGAAAAGGTAAAAAGGGAAGAATAGAAGGAAAGGGACGCACCCAGAAGGAAAAGAAACGACAAGCAAAGAAAGAATATCGTTCGTTGTTGTTGCATTGTCGAAGTTGCACCAGTCGGTCACCTCACCTCCACCTCGAAATTCGACCCCTGCTCTGAGTTCGGCCGCCACTGCCCACCTCCAATCCGAATGTCCGACGCGAATCACTGCCATTTGCCAACCTTCAACGATGAAACTTCGGTATTGTTCTACTAGTTTTGATTGAATGATTTCTACTATTTTTATTTAAGAAAAAAATTGTTCTTGAAATAGTTGTTAAAAAAATTGTTCTTAGGTTTGATTTTTATAAAAGTTTTGATTTTTATTTCTGCTAGTTTTTTTTTTTTTTGAAATAGTTGATTTTTTTAAAAATTGTTCTTGAAATAGTTGTTAAAAGTTATTCTACTAGTTTTGATTTCTATAAAAGTTTTGATTTTTTTATTGTTTTTTAGGTTTATGAAGGAACTCAAGGATGTTTAAATATACTGTATAAATTGTTGTTAATGGGTTTGTTGTTATTGATTTGTTTCATTTAATTTTAGAGATGAGTAGATTTTTTATTGATAGAGCAAGCATTTAGAATGTGAATGGTGTGCAATCAAAAGCCAAATTAGAACCACCGCCAAATGTGATTAATGAGTTTAACCCAAATGAGATTGTGCGTGATCCAAGTCGTAGGAAACAAATTAATGAGTATGATTCGGATATTCAAGACCGAGTGAGGAAGGCATATATTGAAGGGTCCAATACAACCAAATTTGCCAAGCTTTCTTCGTACTCCCTTTGGAAGTGTTAAAAGAGCATCTAGTAAATCATGATATAAAATTATACATGGTTAGAATACAGTGAGATCAAAAATGCAACTTATTGTTTCTATTGTTTTCTTTTTAAGAAACCTGATAGGGCCGAACACTTTGGTTTTGAAGTCTTCACTAAAAGCGGATATAAAGATTGGAAGCATGCATCTCAATGCTTGAAAGATCATGTTGGTAGTCATAATAGTTTGCACGACTCATGTGTCAAGCACTACGATGATTATAACAATCAAATACAAAGTGTGGCAAGTAAGTTTGCTAAAGCAACCAAAGAATCAAAAGAATTGTATAAGATTCGTTTGACTTATTATGTAGATTGTTCAAGATATCTCATTGCACAAGACACGACTTTTCGTGGCCATGATGGATCCTTGATTTCTCTAAACAAGGGTAATTTTAGAGAGATGGTAGATTGGGTGAAATCTAAGAATGAACAAGTGAGGGATACTTTTTACCGTGATGAGTCACATGGTATATCCGTCAAAGAGCAAATGACGGTGATGTTGAGGTTGGTAGTTGTATTTTCCAATTTCCAATTTTCATTACCTATTATTTTCTATGTCGTCAAGTAAATTTGTTGAATTTGTTTTAGGTTTGTGAATGACAAAGGGAATGTTATGGAACGATTTATTGCTTTACATCATGTCAAAGATACTACATCTGAGTCATTAAAGGATGCTCTTTATGGTATTTTTGATAAGTACATATCATCTATTTCAAGGATACGAGGGCAAGGATATGATGAAGCTTCAAATATGAGAGGTGAATTTAATGGCTTACAAAGAAATATTCTAGATAAAAACCCTTATGCTTTCTATGTCCATTGTTTTGCTCACCGTTTGCAATTGGTTGTTTTGTCTGTTGCTAGTAAATGCTCATCTATTCGTGATTTCTTGGAGTACATCTCCTTGATTGTGACCACAACAAGTGCATCTTGTAAGAGGAAGGATGCTTTGACGGAGGCATAAAACCAAAATATTTTAAATAAACTTAAGAGTGGTGAGATATCTAAAGGAAAGGGATTTCACCAATCACCTAGTCTAACTAGACCCGGGGATACTAGATGGGGTTCACATCATACTACATTGCTTCGTTTAGATCAAATATGGTCCTCCGTGTTAAAGGTGCTTAGTATGGTTGATGAAGATGGACATGGACCATCTCAAGCAGCGAGTTTGATAGAAAAAATGGAGAGCTTAAAATTTGCTTTTATTTGAAGTTAATGTTAAAGTTGTTATGTATCACAAACAAGCTTTCACATGTCTTACAAAGAAAAGATCTTAATATTATGATTTCCATAGAATTAGTTGATGATGTCAAAGCTTGGTTGACCATAATGAGAGAGAGTGGTTGGGATAATTTATTTGCCAATGTCCAAGAAGTTTTTGTTTCTAAAGGTGTTTTGGTGCCAAATATGGATGACAAATATCGGTTCGAGACCATTCAAGGGTAGAAGGGAGGACTATTATTAATCTTCATAATTATCGTGTAGAGATTTTTTATGTTCCTATTGACAAAATGTGTGTGGAGATGGATCACTGCTTTAGTGAAGGAAGTAACATTATCCTTGATTGCTTCTCATGTATTGACACGAAGAACTCTTTCTCCAACTTTGATGTTGATAAGCTTGCTCATCTTGCTGATATTTTTGATCACCTTGATTGCTTCTCATGAAGAATTTTCTGATGATGAATGTGGAACAATAAGGGATCAACTTGACACTTATGTTCTTCAAGTGAAAATAAATGCTTCATTTTCCACTTGTGAAGATGTTCAAAGTTTGGCTTTGAAGATAGTTCAAACTGAGAAATATTTGGTATTTCCATTGGTTTACAAACTTATTGAGTTTGCTTTGATATTGTCGGTGTGTTTGCCTTAGAAATTGGTAAACAACGTTAGTCTCTTGTTAAAGGTTGCTCGTGAGATCGACTAGGGAATCTCAAGACAGTGCTTTTGGATTCAAAGAGCTTTGTAAGTGTTTTTTAATGTCGTTATTTTGAAAGGGAGATGTTCGACACGACATCAAACACTCACAATGTTGAAGGTGTTAGTTTTTTTGTAAAGGTTATGAAACATTAAATAAACTAAATAATAAATATGCAAAGAAAATAACAAGGTTCGAAAGTAAACGACATAACATTGAAATTTACATAAAAGTAGGTGATTCAAACATACATAGCCCTTTCTTGACTCATTTCGCTCATTTGCTTGGGTACTCTGAGTGTGTAGCGTATAGGCGTTTGCAAGTTTGAACCCCCTTAACTAAGTACAAAGTTCTTTATTTATAATACAAAAAGATAACTATTTTATGGTGGTTTTCGCCCCACTAAAAACTCCCACTTTCTTCATCTTAACTTCCCCACGAAGTTCCACGCCTTCCATTCGTATTCTTTTTCCCTCCAAAAACCTTCACTTGCACGATCTGGACTATCCGTTTCGTCTTTGGGCCTTTGGTGTGTCTAGGCCCATTTAATTATTTATGGACTCTCTCTTGATCGACTAGAATTCAGGCCGACTCAAATATCTTGCTTTTCAAAGGAACCCTTTGAACTCCCTTTTCTTGGTTGGATTTTCTTCTTTGTCGAAAATCCCATCCAACACGGTGTCGACAACATCCGTTGAAAGAGTTTTTTCAGCGATGAAGATTACCAAGTCACATTTGGGCAATAAGATCAACGATGAGTGGTTCAATGACTTGATGGTATGTTACACCGAGCAGGAGATATTCAATTCACTTGATGATATTGATATTATTCGAACATTCACCGCAAAGAAGTCTCAGAAAGGGCATATGCCTCGTGATTTTATTTAACAGGCTATTGTAAGGTTATGTTTCATCTCTTTTATTTTAACTATATTTATGTTGACAAAATGAAGAGTCTCTTTAAATTTTATTCCAGACTTTATAATTTTTTTGAGAGTGAGAATGAGTTGAATACCTGAATGACACAATCTAGTCTTTATATAGCATTTATGGTTAAAATTGTCTACATACATGTTGTCATTCGATTAGATTCAATGGTGAAAGCCAACCTAGATTGTGCTCCTTCCTCTACAACATTTGTTATTGGACCTTCTTTGCAGACCATGCGTACTGTCTAAAACAGTTACCCCAAGATCTTATTTATAAAACTGTATATAATTCCCTCATATATGAGATTTCCTGAGTGAGGTTCTGGATGTTTTTGGATTTAATGTCATATTCCAAGGTTGGATTAGGGAAATGTTATAGTCTAGTAGTCTCTCAATTTTTATCAATAACAACTTGAAAGGATTTTTCGGCGGCAAAAGAAGGGTGAGACAAGGGGATCCCTTATCTCCTTAGTTTATTGGCATAACAGAATATGTGCTTAGTTGGGCATTGACGTTCAGGAAAACCAAACACAATCACTTCCAAAGAATTGCTCACAAAGTTTGATCCAAACTAGCATCTTAGAAGAGGTCATTATTGTCAACTATGGGAAGATTTCAACTGGTAAAGTCGATAATCCAAAGCACGTTGGTTTTTTCTATCCATATCTATCGATGTCCAACTAAGGTTTTCACCCAATTGGAAATTTAGTTTAGAAACATTATTTGGAGTGGTAATACAACTGACAGTGCAATTTGCATAAGCATGATAATAACAATGATAATGGTTGCAAGAGAAAGAGACTAACAATAGTAATAGCCTGAATAGAATTGCAATAGATGGTAAAGAGGATCACTTGCTCCAAGGAAGACTTTTACAAAAGTATTCAAAAATCTTCAAGAATTCTACGATAAAGAAGAGGATGAACAAGACTCTCTCAAGTTGTTAACTCGGATTGAAGCAAACTCACCTCCGATCATCAAGCTGCAACCCCAAATGTTGGTTTTCAAGCCTCTAATATCCAAGAATGAAGTTGATGGAGATGAGAGAAAAAAATACCCAAAACCATAACCCTAACAATTTAGTTTTACACAATATATACAAATTCTGCACAGATAAATTCGCCCAGCAAGCAAAATTCTCCCGACGAAATGCCACTTTATTTCCAAAATATTTACATTCGCCCGAGGAACAGAAGATTCACATGGAGAATTCGCTCTCGCCACCTGCTCGCCTAGCGACCACAAAGCGAACAAGCCCACAATGCAACACACAACCTATTGACTTCCATCTGAAATGGCTTGCTCCGCTCTCGCCTAATGACCTCAGAGTGAAGATTTCTCTCCTTACTCACCCTAGCTTCGCCCAACAAATTTTCCAGGATATAAGCTCTTTGCTTTATTGCCTCAATTCCTCCAAAACCTGCACCATTGAAACCATGGTTTTACCTTTGATTCCAATGCTTCAATCATTTATGAATACCTGCAAAAATGAAGATAAAAACAATATATCTATAAATATTTACAAGAAAATGCAATTATACACAATAAGGGCAATTTTACATACAAGTTGGAGTTTATTTATGGTATTCCAACAAAATAAGTCTATAAGTGCGATAAAATTATACACAAATATAACTACTAGTTTGCACTTATCAAATACCTTGTTGTGCAAGGCCCATATGTCGTACTAACATGTTAGGATATCATTTCCAACATGTGTCCTTTTTGCACTTCCATACAGCTTAAGCAATTTAGATTAGTCTAGAACACTTTGAACACTTCTTCATATTGGTGTTTTGAAAAATATGATCAATCCAAAGAGTTATTCCACTAAGAACTTCAGGAGGATCCATTATCTGTTGCGATTTAATTAGCGATTCAGATGTTCAACGGCGTAATACTTGATTCTATAATAAAATTGATAAAGATGATGCATCAAAGGTGTGGGAGTGTTTATGTAACGCCCGGAAATTCGATTATTCGCTTAATCTAGACGTTCGGAGTGTTTAGTGAAGTTTTCGTATTTTGAGACGATTTAGTCGGTATTAGTTCGGGATAGCGGATCGATATTTAATCAAGATTTTTGATATTTTCAGTATTAGAAATATTATTGGAATAATATTTGAAGTTTTGGGAATTTTCTGAGTAATTAAGATTAGACCGAAAATATGATATATTGGTCGAATTTGGATTATTGGTGTTATTTTAAGAAGCGTATTTGAATTTATTAAGTTAAAAGTTGGATTTTAGTCGGACGGTCGAAGAATAATATTAAGAATAATATTATTTACAAGTCGGAATTTATTATATTGTTGGAATATTAATAAAAGTGATATTTTGATTTAATTGAAATTATTTATGTTATTGGGCCTAAAATTGGAGGTGAAGAAGAAGTGTTAACTAAGCCCAATTGAAATAATAAAATTAGGGTTTTAGAGATGAGAAAGAGTAGTGTTGTCATTTTTGGGAGAAAACAAGATTTGAAGAGAAAGAGGCAAGACTATGGAAAAGAAGAAAGAGCTTGAAGATTTTTCATCCATGGTGTCAATTGAAGATGCATTTGGAGACCCATTGAATTGCTTCCATTGATAAGGTAAGGGTGGGGTTCTCTTCCTATAATGAGGCTCATGAACAATTGTATGTGGGGGATTGTATGCTTAGATTTATTGCTTTGCTTATGATAATTGTTGCTGGAAATTATGAATTTATGCTATGGGTAAATAAATTGAGTTGCTATGTTGAATCCGTTACTATGTTGAAATGTTGTGTTTTCTGTAAACCACTTGCTATTGTTATCGAAAATTGCCGTTGATGCTGTGTGTTGAGGAAAATCATTCACGAACGCACTGCACGTGAGGGCGTGCGGCATGTGGTCAGGTGACTCCAAATTGACGGGTGGCGTTGTGGAGGCGTGTTCACGCATTTCCTTTTCTTATGCTGTTCCATAATAACTTGTTTATATTCTTCAATTTTTTTAGTGAGACAATGAAATATCTCTTTTTCAGTAAGTTGCAGTTGCACATCTATGTTATTAGTGTAGGAGGCAGTCTACCATATAATTTCTTGAAAGAGAGTAGCATCTAAGCTAGTGTGATGAACAATGTTATACCACAATTCTCACAATCTAAAGATTTTAACCATAAACAGGAAATAAATAGATAATGGTATATAATATATAAATAGATAATGGTATATAATATAGAAATGCAACCATGATAATGAAATAAACGAGTTACATATTAGAAACAGTAGAATAGAACTAATAAACTGTCCCGTTTGATCAAAATAGCCGAATTAAGCGGTATAATTAATTGTTCGGAATTTGATGAAATTTTACGTGGTAGCTAAATTTAATTAGTACATTAACATGGTGGTGTTATTTTGTTGAAATTGTGATATTTTACGAATCGACTGAAATTGTGTTTGGTTTAAATATTATTTATAAATAAATTATAATAATTTAATAGAATTGTCAATAGAGTTGTTAGAGTTGTCAATAGAGTTGTTAGAGTCGACAATAAGTTGTCAGAGTTGTTTTGAATTATTAAGAGTCATATTTTTATTTGTTTTGAGTAATTCTGACATGTTTAGAGTTGTCAGTGTATAACGTCGGTGTTTGTTTTTTCATTGGAACCTTAACAATTCATATCTTTTGAACCGTAACTCCGTTTGAGTCTCCGTTCGAAGCGTTAGAAAGCTAGCGCGATATTCTTTTCAATAAAAATGGTCTTGAGCAATAGAATGCTAGAAATTGGAAATGGAGTAGAAATAGAAGTGAATTAAATTAATATAGTGTGATTATTAATTGGTTGATTAAATTAATAGTTGAATTAATTTTAATGTGTTTAACTGATTGGAATATAATTTGGAATTAGATCAACTATTCGGTTTGTTGGTAAATTACGATATTTTGAGAATTTATCCGTAATTGTGTTTTGACTTGAATATGTATGTTGAGAAATATATATTATTATGTCAATGATGTTGTTTTGATATTGATTCTCTGTGGGTAGTTGGATAGCATTAATTTTAATGATTAATTGCTTGATTTTAAATGTGTATGTTCATATATAATTGGCAAAATGAGAATTAACATGAGATAATATGGTTACTAGTGTTAATTGGATTTTGTGAATCGTAATTGGTTAATTGGCCTTTTATATGTGAATGATATGTATGTGTTGTGAATGTTGTGTACAATTGGTGGATAATTCATCGAGTTGAATTATTGTGATATGCTAAATATTAAGATGGTAGAGATGATCTTAATTGCATATGTTTGTCAACATTGTACATGCATTCATGTCATGGTGTGCCTTGAAACAAAGGTGGTTTGCTTTGAAACAAAAGCGGGGCTTGGATTCTAGAGTGAATTCGGAAAGCGGTAAACTATATGTTTATATTTGGTGGCTTTGATCTTGTCCGGATCTGAAGCGTGGCTAGATTCTATATGAATCGGAAGCGGTGGAACTTTGGGTCCACATTGGGTACCACATGCATAGAGTCACATGTCTTGCATTGAGTCACATTGAGGTTAAGTGATGTTTGAATATATGCATTTATGTGATTGTCATGTGTACATGAGATGTGATAATTGAAATTGGTGATGTTTTGATATATAATTGGTTAAACGCGTGAATATGTGATAATGATGGATTGTGTATATATTTGGGATAATAGTATTGAATCTTTTGAGTATTATACTATTGAATTTTGTGTTTACTTGAATATGTGAAAGTTATTAGATGATACTATTTACATGATTATGACTTGTTGTGTGATGAAAAGTATGTGAGATTAATGAACTGTAGAAGTATGATGTGTATAATAGCTATTGATACTTGTGATGTGATGATTTTATATGTCTGAATCCTAGCATGCAATTTATCATATGCCCACTTATATGATTTGATATCTCACCCTTTTCTCTTGTTTCGCCGTTGCCTTTATATTGGCAACGTGCAGGTATTCAAGTATGAAGATTTAGTTGCCGTTACTCGAGTCGGTTGTCGCTCTGATACGTAGCACTCTGGGGGGAACGATTTATATTATTATTGATGTTGCTATTTAATTGTTTCATTTTGGTTGGACAAAATGTTAAGTTAACTGAAGATATTTTATTGAATACACTCTTAAGTGATTCCGCTGTGTTTTAATAAAATAAGTTATTCTATTTCAAAGGTGCTATGTATCCGCTAAATGCGATTAAGTGATTTGTTATGAAGTGAATAGGTGACGCCTCATTTATTTGTTGAGAAATTTTTAAAAACTCTGATTTTTTATAATTGCCGGGTTGAAATGGGGTGTTACATTAGTGGTATCAGAGCAGGTCGGTCCGTCCGGCCAAGTTGTCGAGTCTGTTGAGTTGTGCGACAGTTGAATGCTGGCAGTGTTTTAGTCTTTAGTACACGACACGTGTGTGAAACACTGTCCGTACTTGTTTGTTTTGTTGCAGGAATTGGTTTGATTCCAAGTGGGGGAGAAGTTTTGCTTCTCGAAGATGTTTCTGTTGTAAGGGATGGTCAGGTATGTTATCGACAAGCGACGATGCAAGTGTTGTTGAGAGTTTTGGATGTTAACCAGAGTCGAAGACAATGTGAAGTTAAGGATAATTTTGGGAGACAGAAGTTAGTGAGTGACGATGTTCAGCACGGTTGAAGACTGAGAGTTTGTCGGTGTGTTTAGCCTTTGCGTCTGATGCCGGTGTTTGACAAGTGTTAAGGTGATAAAGTTGCGGTAGACTTTATGTTGGACTCGCATAAGTGATTAACGGACGTAGTCGATGTGTGAAGTGTTGTGAATCGCAAACCCGAGTTGGAACTCGAGAATGCGCGTAGCTTGAGTTTCAGATATCTGATTTGAACTCCGTTTAAAGCGTCAGAAAGATAACGAGATGAAGTGTATTATAAGAATGATTGCCGCAGCCGTAATAGATTTGATTTTGACGTGATGATGTTGGGATGGGGTGCAGTTTGTCGTCGAAGTTATTTGAGGAGTTTGGGAGATAACATAAAAATTGTCGATGCTTGACGTCGATGTTTACAATTCAAATAACGTCATAGATTTGTATCTTGAGTTTCGAGTATCGGTTGAAAGTACCATTTGAGCCTACTAAAAGGTGAAGTTGTATTATACATTATGGAAATGTGTAAGCGTGTTAAATAAGAATGGTTATTACCGCAAATGTCTGAAGTGAAGTTAAGCAAACCTTGTTGTTGATGATTAAGATGAGATAAAAAGATGTTCGGTATTAAAGATGATTTGAGTACTGATGATTTTTAAGGAAGAGTGAAGTAGTAGCAAAGAAAAAGTCAGACTTAGGGATGATAGAAGTCGTATTTGGAATGCCAAAAGTGGCGGTGTGTATAAAAGAAGGACTGTATGGAATTTCTATCGCCAGTTTATCGTGAGGATAACTTCGGTTCAAAAATAATAATAATAAAAATTATGTGATGCTAAGTGATTATGAATTAGACTTTTGTATTATGTTTGGACGTCGGTGTCTCATTGACAAGATCGATTGATAAGGTAAGATGTTGTAGGAATTGTAAAAACCTAAAGTGAATCATTGGATTACGTCGTGTTATTGGATTTAAGTGGAAATTCGGAAAGGACGCTATTATGAAGTAACCACAGTTTATACTCCGCTATGGTTGTCGAATACTAATTGACAAATTGGGGAACTGATCACCCTCAATCCATTGTTAATGGTAGATGACAATCGTACTGAATGTTATAGCTTTGTCTTGCTATCTAATAGTGGGGAAAGAGTATTGATGATGTATCACGAAGGTAGTCGCTCACCAGTTTGTGTAACTTGATGAGAGGAGTGGTTGAGTAAGAGTTGGACGAAATGAACAATTCTGAGTAGTGAGTTTTGTGCAAGAGAATGTCGCAAGGTGGAAGATTTGGAAGTAACAAGTGAAACAACGATGTGAGGATGAGTATTAAGGAAAGTTTGCGTCGGATTGAACATTTGTGAACCATATAGTTGACGGGATTTTATCGAGGACGGTGACTCAAAGGGGAATTATCAGAGTTGCGCAGCAGAAGCTTTATGTGACACTGTTGTTGTATGACTTGTGGGAGCAAGGAACTACATGTCAGAAGTCTGTGAAGATGAATTATCTTGATGTTTGGATTGATGGACTGTTAGGGTAAGTGTGATGTGCCAGGAATACTGCATTGAGTCGTTGATTATTGCGAATCTGGTAAGAATAGTAATGTGTTAGTGTTCTTGTGGAATTGTTGTTGTGCCGAAGAAGTAGTGATTGAAGTGTTACCAAACGCTATTTAGATATTTGAGAATTGGATACGAGATTTGGTTGCTATGGTGTTGTCAAGTAGATTTTCGAGGACGAAAATATTCTAAGTGGGGGAGAGTTGTAACGCCCGGAAATTCGATTATTCGCTTAATCTAGACGTTCGGAGTGTTTAGTGAAGTTTTCGTATTTTGAGACGATTTAGTCGGTATTAGTTCGGGATAGCGGATCGATATTTAATCAAGAGTTTTGATATTTTCAGTATTAGAAATATTATTGGAATAATATTTGAAGTTTTGGGAATTTTCTGAGTAATTAAGATTAGACCGAAAATATGATATATTGGTCGAATTTGGATTGTTGGTGTTATTTTAAGAAGCGTATTTGAATTTATTAAGTTAAAAGTTGGATTTTAGTCGGACGGTCGAAGAATAATATTAAGAATAATATTATTTACAAGTCGGAATTTATTATATTGTTGGAATATTAATAAAAGTGATATTTTGATTTAATTGAAATTATTTATTTTATTGGGCCTAAAATTGGAGGTGAAGAAGAAGTGTTAACTAAGCCCAATTGAAATAATAAAATTAGGGTTTTAGAGATGAGAAAGAGTAGTGTTGTCATTTTTGGGAGAAAACACGATTTGAAGAGAAAGAGGCAAGACTATGGAAAAGAAGAAAGAGCTTGAAGATTTTTCATCCATGGTGTCAATTGAAGATGCATTTGGAGACCCATTGAATTGCTTCCATTGATAAGGTAAGGGTGGGGTTCTCTTCCTATAATGGGGCTCATGAACAATTGTATGTGGGGGATTGTATGCTTAGATTTATTGCTTTGCTTATGATAATTGTTGCTGGAAATTATGAATTTATGCTATGGGTAAATAAATTGAGTTGCTATGTTGAATCCGTTACTATGTTGAAATGTTGTGTTTTCTGTAAACCACTTGCTATTGTTATCGAAAATTGTCGTTGATGCTGTGTGTTGAGGAAAATCATTCACGAACGCACTGCACGTGAGGGCGTGCGGCATGTGGTCAGGTGACTCCAAATTGACGGGTGGCGTTGTGGAGGCGTGGTCACGCATTTCCTTTTCTTATGCTGTTCCATAATAACTTGTTTATATTCTTCAATTTTTTTAGTGAGACAATGAAATATCTCTTTTTCAGTAAGTTGCAGTTGCACATCTATGTTATTAGTGTAGGAGGTGTCGCACGCTCGCGAAATGATGAACAGAGTCGCCACCAATATATTTATCCCATTGAGGGAAAGGAATATCAGAAAACCTGGGATGAATAAGAACGAGGTCTTTCGACCAGAGATAGGGTACGGGAGTCGGTTACGCAAGGGAAAGGTGCTAGCACCCCTCACGCCCATCGTACTCGATGGTATCCACCTATGTTTGTTGCTATCTAAAGGGTGTGTGCTATAAATCTAAAGCTTAATGCTAAGGGAATGCATGCAAAGGAAAGAAAAGAAACACGGGGAAAATAAGGTTTATAAATAATTGTGCTCGCTTAGGCCCCGCGACCCAATGCCTACGTATCCTTTTCAGGAATCAGAGCGCCGTAGTTCGGCTCTTTAGTTTTTGTTTGTTTTTGTGTTTTTTTAGTGGACGAAGTTACATTCGCACTCCGCTGCTCGACCTCTGAAGTCTTAAGCTGGGAATGGAGCGGAAATAACGTGTCCGATCAAAGAATGCCTCGGAGGCGAGATAGAGAAAAGAGTTTGAGCGTTCAAGTGGCACCCTAAAGCAAGGGAGACTCGAGTTGCTCTCTGGTTTGTGTTTTTTAGAAATTGGGAACTTACGCTCGAATGGTTCCCTAAAGCAAGGGAGATCCAAGCACTCGAATGATTCCCTAAAGCAAGGGAGATTCAAGCTTCCATTCCCTTTTTAATGATTTTCACTTTTTTATTAATGTTTTTTAAGTGTTTTCTTTGTATTTTTTTATGGGATTTAATTCAAGTATTTGTTAGATGTTTTAAGGTTGAAAAGGAAAAGAAACTAGCCTAAGTATGAAGGGAATTTCTACCTAATGTTATCATGGTTTCTACCTAAGGTTAGGAATAAAATAAACATGGAAAATAAAGTCACAATCATGAGCAAAATTGAGTAAGGGTACAATGGTGCAAAGTTACATACAAGCATGAAATAACAAGTCAAAATATAGTACTAAAATGATATAAAATACTACTATTTTTTATGTTGATTTTTATGAGAGAAATTGAATCAAGTCAAGCAAAAGACTAAAAACAAATAGCCTAAAAACTAGTATTTTTTATGATTATTTTCTATATGACAAAAATTGTATTAAAGGTTAAAAATGCATGAGAAAGATTAGTATTTTTAATGTCTAAAAGAAATGGTAAAGAAATCTAATTAAAATCTAAAATTGTTAATGGAAACATGGGGGTGGAAACTGAAAACAGTGATGGTGAACAGCAGCTCTGGGCGCGGGCCCAACCAATAACCTAAGGGAGATTTTGGTTATAGATTTTTATTTGCCAAAAACGGACAATGGGCCACAGGGGGAGTGTGAAAATGAATTCGGCCCAAGGTTGAGTTTGATCCATCAATGTTTAATGGCTTATTGATTATTCAGATTTGATTATTGAACATGGTTGCAGATTAAACCCTAATCGAAATCAAATATTCAAACTATATGAAATTAATCTCTAATCAAACTAAATGAACCATGCTTTATGAAATTAACAAAAATACACTAATTATAATAATAATCAAAAGGGGCTAGGGTTAAATCATTTGTGACCTTTGGGCTTATCTGAACGACATCCTCTTTCTCTCAAGCGAATTCAGCGGCGGCGGAGGCTCCATCTCCGATCGAGAACAAGTCGCGAGCGCCGATTGACCTTTCTCTCCTCGTCTCTTGCGATTTCATCTTCTTCTTTGTGTTGTTGTTCGCAGAACCGTTTGCGGTGAAGATTGACGATGCATCGGTGTTGTGAAGACGAGCGATTGAGAATTGGCGTCGAGGAGACGAGGGAAGTGAGATTTGGCTTTGAAGATTTAGATGCGAAATAAGCTCAATGAAAGAAGAGCTTCTTCAGGTAATCTCGATTTCATTCTTCGTTCTTCACCTTCTTCTATTTCTTTCTTCTTCTGTTTACGTTTTTTCTTCTTCTTCTGTTTACTATGTGCGAGCCATGGTTGTTGTTGACGTGAGAGTGAGGTTGAAGAGATTGGAGGTTAAGAGTGATGAAGTGTGTGAAGTTTGGATGATGATGAATGTGATGATGGACTTGCAGAGGGAGTTGAAGAGTGATTGAAGACGATTGCAGAGAAGAGGCTGAAGAAGCTGAAGATAGGGTGGCGATGGAGAATGATGTGATTGAGGATGAAGGTCGATGGATGGGAGAAGAGAAGTTGCAGAGTGAATTTGAGATGAAGGTGGAAGAAGTGTGGAGGATTGAGAGGTTCTGAGATGATGATGAGTGTGAAGAATGGTTGCAGGGTGAAGAAATGAAGATGAATGTGAAGAATGGTTGCAGGGTGAAGAGATGAAGATGAAGAGTGATGAAGGGATCGAGAGAGCTGAAGTGTGAAGCCCAGTTCTGATTTATAGAGATAGAGGAGGTTGAATTTCTGAGGTTAGTTTGCTTCTAGCTTTCTCTTGTATTCTCCTTCTGTTAGTTAGTTAGAGGCTGTAACTAATTCTGTTAGTTAGTTAGGTTGGTTGGGATAGTCGGTTAGAGACTGTTAGGATTGGTTATAGGTTTGGAGGTTGTTAGAAACTGTTAGGAATGTTCTAGGTTGTTACAAATCGGTTAGAGGGAGTTATAAGGTAGTTAGGAAGTTAGGATAGTAACTGTTTGGACTTTTCTTCTGTAATTTGCAGCAGCTGTTTGGAGTTAAAGAAACTGTTATAGCTAAGTTAGGAATGCTGTGCCTCATTTTGTTTTGTCAATAACTCAGGGACTGTTTTAATGTATGCTGATTTTGTTGTTGTATGCTGCAGGTTTTGTGTAGTGTGGAGTTGCGGTTCCTTTTGAATGTAGACATGACGTAAAGACTGGTGTAAGCAAAGTCATGAAGCTGAAGTAGCAACGACTTGACGGGAACAAACCAAGGCATACTTTGAAAACCAGATAGGGCTAGTGACTCTGGTTAATTTAGATCAAAAATGTGTTTGTAGCCCTTTTTTGTACATGTAACAAATGGTAGACACGATTTGTAGGTGGTAGAGATTTGTACTTTAATAATTTGAACTTATGATGAAAACTCTCTTGGAATGTATTTGTGACGCAACTTCGCTTTTGGAATCCTTTTTGTAATGGAATATTTTGTAATGACTTGTATCATGAACACGGGTCAGATTTGAATGAGATAAGATTTCATCCTCTTTGAGATTTGGATTCGCATCTATCTATATAAAGCACCCTTAGAAAATGTGGAGTGGTAGTTCACAAGTATGAGGCTGATTGGCTTAGGATCAGTATGACTTTGGTCAGAATATGGAGATCCATTTTCTTTTTTTTGTACTTGCGGCTTGTAAACCAAGGAATCCCATAAATGTTCTAAGCTTTGCATAATTGAGTCTTTACTCTTTCGAACAAACTTTGAACTTAAACCAACTTCAAACTTGCATTTTAGACCCAAATCGCAACTCGCAGGATAAACAAACGAGTACCTTGTACTCCAAGGAACCCATATAAATAGATCCTTCTAAAACAAATGAACCAAAAACCTTGATCCCAATGCTAGGTTATTGATTAATGATGCATGATGATTTGAATGACCTAATGAAGCTATGCGTATGAATGCGAAGCTTAAGCCAGTTAGAAATAGAATTAGATGGGCAAATTTTGGGGTGCAACAGCTGCCCCTATTTAATCGTCTTAAACCTGAAAATGAGATTGGCGCTAGCCTTTCGAATCTTCAAGGTAGAAGGAGATTAAATACCAAGTGAACCTGAAAATTTGCCTGATTAGAGATGTGATCTACTGGGGAAGAAATGGTGTCAAATCCACTGAGGAGGATGCATCAATTCTGGATTGATCAGATTAACTCTGGGTTAGAAGTGAAATAAACATCAACTCTGGGTTGGAAAAGAAAGAAGGGTCGACTCTGGGTCGAAGAATGAAGGGAAGTCAACTCTGGGTTGGACAAGATGTAAACATCAACTCTGGGTTGAGAATAGAAAGGGAAAACAATATCGGTGGGACAAGATATAGGTACCAACTATGGGTTGAGAAAGAAAGTAAGAACATCAACTCTGGGTTGAAAAAGGAAAGATGAACAATCAGAAATAACCGTCAACTCTGGGTCGAGTGGGAAAGACGGGAGATAATCGTCAACTCTGGGTTGAGAGGGAAATAAGAAAGGATGACCGTCAACTCTGGGTTGAGTGGGAAGAGACAACAGGTAACCATCAACTCTGGGTTGAGTGGGAAAATGAATCAATTCTGGATTGAATGAAAGATGATTGTCAACTCTGGGTTGAGAAGTAAAAGATCAACTCTGGATTGAAAAAGGATAACCGTCAACTCTGGGATGAATAAAAGATAATCGTCAACTCTGGGTTGAGTGGGAAAAGGTAAGCAATAACCGTCAACTCTGGGTTGAGTGGGAAAAGGCAAGGATCAACTCTGGGTTGAGTAAAAGATAACCGTCGACTCTGGGTTGAGTGGGAAAGAAAGACAAGGATCAACTCTGGGTTGAATAAAAGATAACCGTCAACTCTGAGTTGAGGGGGAGAAGATAAAGGATAACCGTCAACTCTGGGTTGAGTGGGAAAGAAAGACAAGGATCAACTCTGGGTTGAATAAAAGATAACCGTCAACTCTGGGTTGAGTGGGAAAGAAAGACAAGGATCAACTCTGGGTTGAATAAAAGATAACCGTCAACTCTGGGTTGAGTGGGAAAGGAATCAATTCTGGATTGAACAAAGGATAACCGTCAACTCTGGGTTGAGTGGGAAAAGAAGATAGCCGTCAACTCTGGGTTGAGTGGGAAAAGGATAAAGATAACCGTCAACTCTGGGTTGAGTGGGAAATAAGAAAAGATAACCGTCAACTCTGGGTTGAGTGGGAAGAACAAAATGTTACCGTCAACTCTGGGTTGAGTGGGAAAGGACAAAATAACCGTCAACTCTGGGTTGAGTGGGAGAGATAAAAGATAACCGTCAACTCTGGGTTGAGTGGGAAAAGAAGAAATCAATTCTGGATTGAATAAAGGATAACCGTCAACTCTGGGTTGAGTGGGAAAGGAGAAAAATCAACTCTGGGTCGAATGAAAGATAACCGTCAACTCTGGGTTGAGTGGGAAAAGATAATTAACTCGGGGTTAAAAGATGAAAGGAAAATCAACTCTGGGTTGAACACAAAAACATCAACTCTGGGTTGAAGAAAGATGAGCATGATTGACTATGAGAGATGACACCACAATAGTAACTCTGAGTGATCCAGTGGAATATCAATTGATTGCTTATAGGGACCTCATCTGATGAGTAACTTGGCTTATGCTTCACATGCAATGTTTGATTTATTTATGCATTTCTGGAGATGCAATGCAATGATTTCTATATGCAATGTATTGATTGATTTGATCAGGGTTTCTGCTTTGATGTGGAATGGATTAGGTGGAGTTCTGACACTCTGCTTGAGAATCAAGGTAGGATGGATGCCCCTGCTTTATTGATGATTGGATCATGTGGGAGAAATGACAATGAAAATGCGATGATATGCATGATGCATGTATGACTATGAATGGAATGGCTGTCTCCAAGATGCAAGGAGGGGATGGAGGAATCCTTGCAGGAAGGTTGTTGCTTGAAGGATAGCCCTTGTGAAGGTGAGGTGTTTGGCTTGGCTCCTCGACACTTGTCTTGACATCTGACACTTGCTTGAAGATGAAGAAATGAATTGTTGCTAGCTTGCCCCAGCTTGTAGGCTCTTTTGAGATAGAACTTTGATATGCTTGAATCATGGAGACTTGAAATGGTATGCCCCATTGTAGATCGAGGGATGAATGCCCCAGATTGAAGGGAGCTCTTCCACCTAATGGACTCTGTAACTCGGTGAACTGACTTTTATTTTTAATCGCAAACAATGTTGCGGTGAGCAAGAGTCGCCACCGACTTTTATTTTTTCCAATGTTAGGAAAGGTAAAAAGTACAGAAAAGACCTTTTTTGAAAGAAAACGGGCTCGGGGGGTAAGTTATGAAAAGGGAAGGTGCAAGCACCCTTTCCATCCGTAGTTATCTACGGACTCTTAACTTGCTTAGCTCATGTTTGTTTGTTTTGAATTGAAAAGGGACGTAAGGACTTTAGCGTAAATGCGTAGCCTTAGTTTTTGAAAGAGTATTGAAGAGATGTTTTTTAATTGAGCTAGGCAGATTAAGAGCACTACCCTAAATAGTTGGTCTTTTTCTATGCTTTTTAAAGTTCCTAGGACTATCCATACTATATAGAAGTAGGTAGTCCTTGTTTTATTGGACGTGCGAGTCATCGAAGGGTCATCGAGGTCGTTTGATGGCAACAGGTAGAGGTACCTTTAGCAATATTCGGAGGGACAATCATTGTTTCGTAGGCAATCACTCGAGGGACTAGATCATATTATCGAGGCGACATCGCGGGTCATCGAGGGACTTATGATCTTTGCAATGATTTTTAAATCGAGGGACTTTGCTAATTGATACCTCTACGTTCGAGAGACACGACCTTTAATCGAAGGCAACCAAGAGGGGCGTTCCCTAAGGGTGAGTGCGTGCAAGTGTGTTTGATTCGATTATAGTTTATCTTGTATTTTTTAGTGAGCTAACGTTTGATTCGTTCTTGCCATACACACCTTAATTTAAACATACATCTAACACAATATATATAATAATAATAAAAATACGGAAATTTAAAAATGCGGGAAAGTAAAGAGGTTTACTATAATTTTTACATTTTTGACCTAGATACATTCTAATATCTAAATGAAAGCAGATAAAAATAAATAAAACATGCGCCATACATGGGATTTCGAGATGAGAGAAGAATCGGAGGTAAAATTTAAAGTTGGAATAAAATCAGAGTTTAACGGAGATTAATTGAAAACCTACATTAATTTAATTATCTATTCAAACTAATTCTAAATTAAATTATATACTAAAAAATAATTAATTAAATTTAAATCCTAAATCTAATTATTTAGTCTAAAATTAACCTAAACCTTCATTATTAAATCAATTAAAAAAAAAACTAGAAAACTAATTATTAAAAACCCTAAGTTCTAATTATTTTATTATTTTTTATTTGTTAGGTTAATTTTAATTAAAAGAAAAAAAAGTGTGTTGTATGCTAAAGAGTTGAGGAAAAAAATATAGAATTTGGCGTGGCTGGGGGTTGAACCCACGCCCATGTGTATACCCGCGAATTCTCTAACCACCTGTGCTGCGTTTGTTTTGTCTTTTGAGATCTATCTGCAAAAAATAAATATGAAAAAACAATGGTAAAATGGAAATAGTCAACGTTGGTCCCACTATGGCTTCGTTGGGCCAATAGCAGTAGGAGAGAATCAGTCAGTGCTTTGACTGGCCAACGATCCGTCGCCACGCATGGTCAACAAAGTCACCGGTCCTATTCATCATCTCTTTCCTCGGAACCTGCGGAATTTCCCACGGAAATAGCTGCAACTTTTCCTGCGGATTTTTCCGCGAGTTTATCATCTTCATCCCTGCAAAAACGTTACAAGCATAATACGATCCAAGAGAGATTAAAGAGCACCCAGATCCACTAAATGGATGGCTGCGAGTTCGTTTATGTCATTATTTTCGGCTAACACGGTCTGTAACATATAGAACGAAGAGGTGCAAGTTTCTTGCCCTAAAAATGGTGACTCGTCATACAGGTGTTAAAGCCTCAATATAATTATTCAAATCTTCTCTAAGCTGTGTCAGGAACTCGAATGCATGGTTAGTTTGGATTAAAACATCATATATTTCAAAATACGAATTCAAGAAAGATATATATAAATGGTATTCATGCATGGAATGATTTAGAGTGTGCTAGCCATGGAAACCGATCCAAACTCACTCTATGTCAACTGAGGAATACACTGGTCGACTTGGAAGGGTTGGAGGCGGGCTGCACCAAGAGAAACGAATTTAAACTTCTTCTTTGATTTTTTTGCAAGTGTGTGAGTATTTGTTGGAGGCTAGGGTTCGTGTCTGTTGATCTCAGGTCATTATGCACATATATGAGAGATGATTTGGGTGAGAAAGATGGAAAGAAAACATGTCCTTGAATGCCATGAAAATCGAGGATTCTTTCCTTCTTTTTTTGAAAACTTCCCAAGTTTAAGAAACAATTGCTTTGATGGAGATTAAGGGCATTGAATAAGTTTGATTCACCTTCTAGAATCCCCCAAAAAATAGGCGTCCACCCTTTCCTTTAATATTTATTTTGACTTTTTTTTATAATCTTTTTAATGGTAGTAATAATAATATTAACACTAAATCAAAAAATAAAAAAGTACTAGAAAAAAAACAAAAATTTACTGAGTAAAAATAAAATAAATAAAAGAGATTTGGATTTTTTTTAATATTTTATGACTTTTTTTTTGGATTTTTTGTGAATAAAATATGAATAAAGAAAAAAAATTATTTTTTTAATAAGTAATAAATAATAATTACGAAAATAAAATTTAAATATTAAAAAAAGGTTTTTTTTTTAATTTTGAATATAAGTAAAAAAAATGAATATTAAAAAAAAAGCTTAATTAAAAAACGAGAATTAAAATTAAATGATTAAACAGAAAAACTTATTTTTTGTGATTTTATTATTTTAATATAAATGAAAATTAAATTAAATCTATGGTTAGAAACAACGAAAAGGAAAAAGTGTTAAAAGTGGGATTCAAACCCAGGGCCTTATATTTGCAAACTTACTTCCTTACCAATTGTGCTATATTATTTTATTCGAAATGAAAAGCCAATTGAAAGTGTATGAACCATCGACCCACATTTTGCTATTTATTAAAATATAAATAATTTAAGAATAAATTATTATATTTTAAAATAGACTTTAAATCAAATATTTATAAAATTCAGGATGTCAATGTAAATGAACCCAAGATTTTATAAAAACCCAATTTTTGAAATAGTCTCGAATTTTTGAAAAGTGTGGGCAAATTTTGGGGTATGACAGACTCTTTGGGTATTTGCTCAGTGGATGACCAACCTTTGCCTTTGTAAGATTACTCGACGGAATTTCGATGTTGAACTTTCCTTGGTATCAAGTACTTACTTTCAAGTTGGAGACAATTCTGTTTTGAAAAGGATAATGAGAATGCAATGCACATGTTAATCTCAAAGAAAAGTTTTATTTGTCAAAATGTTGTACTGATACTAACACAAATGACACAGCAACATTAGGAGTCAGTTTTGACATGATTTTACAGTTTGTATGCTTTCAGAACGAACCCTGCTTCAATTAGGACTTTTGAGGGTTGTAACGTGGCCGGGTTCACGGTTTGAGAAACAAGGATAAAGGCTCAAATTCTACTTAACCCACCCCTTCTTCGTGATGTTCTCCAGTCCTATGTTCAGTCAGTTTAACACGAGTGTTCACCTTTCAGGAAGGATTATGATGGATGAGGATCCTTTATGGCTTTGATGGAGGTGGCAGTCACCCTTTGGTGCGTTCGTTGATGATTATAACAACTTGTCCCTTGGAGGATTTTTGTTCTTGTTCTTTTCTTTTGCTTTCCCTAACTTTTGCCTGGACAGAAAGTTTTTTTTTTGATTTTGGTTTTCGTTGTCCAGCGGGATATGCCCTAATTTTTGCCTAAGTCAATTGCTTCAAAGCTTTTCTTTTTTCTTTTGACTTAGCGGGCTATTGTTTCTTTCTTTTTTTTATCATGATTCATAACTTTCTTTTCATTCTTTTTTGTCTCGTTCGGGAACAAGTTGCATGACTTTGGTGATTGACTTGATGAAAAGGTTGTGACTGCCTTCTTCTCAGTGAATGGGAGACATCCATTGTGGATTGTGCTCTTCTTTTTTTGTCGTGAGATCTGAGATATGATTGATCCTCTGATGGAATACCTGAAAGTTGAGCGCTCGGTCGCACTAACTGAAGTCTACCCTGCCCCTGGTTAAGATTGAGGGTTTTGTATTTTTTGAAAAGAACTACTACTCCTTAGGCTCAAAGGGGTTAAAGAAGGTTTCACTCCCTTATAACTCCAGTATTTAGGAATTGAAACAATGCCTGTACATCATCAGCAGGATCTTTGTTCCAAAAGCATACAGTTAGTAGTTCATGTGTTTTTGATTTTCATCATTCTCCTTTTTTAGTTGCTTAAGACAAATGAGTGAAGTATCAATGAACATAATGACAAAGATGAAATGATTTGAGAAAAATATGTATATTGCATTATTTTTATTTATTCGAACAAAATGAGTTTCTTACATTGAGAAGTACTTGATAACAACAAAAGTAATACAATTGAAAGTGCTAAAGAAATCTATACAATGGCAAGCTTGGCCTTATTCTAATGCAAATGAAATGTTCTCTGACAAACATAAAGTCTTCATGGTCCACTGGTGGAAGCTCCATTGTGAGGTGGCATGGGATTGTTGACCACATTAGGCGCCACAGGTGCAAACGTAATCTCTTTTGCGTCAATTAGATCCTGAACCCTGTCCTTGAGAACTCTGCATTCTTCAGTAGTGTGACCAGATCCCCCAGAGTGGAATTCACATTTGGCATTGATCTTGTAATTTGGAGGGAGAGGATCAGGAGGAGGCCTCGCTTCTGCTAACTGAATCAGTTTGAGGTCGAGCAAGGTAGCAAGAAGTTGGCTATAAGACATTGGCACACGATCATACACCCTTTTTGGCCTATTCTGTCTATGTTGACCTTGTCTCTGTTGATAACCTTGTTGTTGTTGTTGAACATATTGCTGATACGGAACCCAAGGTTGTTGACCAACAGGTGCCACATAAGCTTGAGGAGCGGTGGCGTTCACTTGATAGTAGGGAGCTTGATCTTGAGCAGAAGCAGCACTAGTCTCACCTTCTTTCTTTTTGATGAAATTACCTTGAGGTTTTTTGTACCCATATGGATTAGCAGCAGTAGCATTGGCGGGATTCTGGATCTTACCAATTTTCAAGCCATTCTCAATTCTTTCACCAATCCTAACTAGATCGGAGAAGCCAGAAGAAACACTACCCACCATCCTTTCATAGTAATGTCCTTGAAGAGTGTTCATGAACATATCAACCAGCTCGGATTCAGAAAGTGGTGGATTAACTTGAGCAGCCATTTCTCTCCACCTTTGGGCATATTCTTTGAATGTCTCATTGGTCTTTTGTGCTTGATTCTGAAGTTGCAACCTAGTCGGTGCCATGTCGATGTTGTATTGGTATTGCTTGAGAAAGGCATCATACAAATCCTTCCAAGATCGGATCCTATTACGCTCCAGATTCATATACCAGTTCAGAGATGCCCCAGACAAGCTATCTTGAAAGCAATGGATGAGCAATGGTTCATTGTGAATGTGAGAAGCCATCTTACGACAGTACATGATAATGTGGCTCTTCGGACAGCTTAAACCCTTGTACTTCTGAAAGTCGGGAGTCTTGAACTTGGGAGGAATAACTAGATTAGGAACCAAGCACATTTCTTCAGCGTTCATCCCATAGGCACTAAAACCTTCGATAGCTCGGATCCTTTCCTCAAGAATCTTATACTTCTCAGCAGATCTCTCAACAGGTTGAGCTCTTTCAGCAGTTGGTATTGGATGCATTTCTGGATTAGCAAACTGAAGACCACAAAAAGCAGGATGAGGAACTTCTGAATGAGGAGGTGGAGTAGGAAATGGGAAAACAGGCCCATTCATAGTTGGCACTCCAGAGGTTAAGGGCATGGACCCTCCTTGGTTTGAAGCTCCAAGAGTATCAGCAGTCATGAAGCTAAATGGCATCCCAAGAGTAGCATTAGTCCTTGGTTGGAACTCAGGTGGATTAGTAGAAGGTGGAATGACATCAGGTTGACTAGCAGCAGCTTGATTAGCATCAACAGGAATCTCTTGTACAACAGGAATCCTTTCATTCCTCAAAGCTTGGAGGGCTTCCAAAATAGCATCAACCTTGCCCTTCATTTGGTCCATCTCTTCTCTAATGGCAGCTTGATCTTGTTCATAGTTCTCCATGATTCTTCTTCTGTGAGCTCTTGTCAGATATCGGTGTGGAGGAATCGTCTTGACTGATCTGATGGAGAGGAAGAGTGGTAAGAGTCTTGATAACCATGGATGCACATGCATGAATGCAAAAATTTTAATGAAGATGCAAATGTATCATAAATCAGGATCAAGGATCAAGGCCTCTTGGATAACAACTTCTCATGGTCAATAAGATATGGTCGAATCCTCCAGATTCAGAGGTTCGACGTTGCTCTCTGGATAAATAGCTTGTGCATAAGTCAAAGATGGTCGAACCCTCCAGATTCAGAGGTTCGACGTTGATTCTGATAGATAACTGATGTAGAACTTCTGTATAAGTCAAATGTCCCAGGATCAAAGGTTCGACGTCTTTTATTGAATAGCAGAAATCCGGGTATGATGGAGGTCAAGTTTCCTGTCCCACCCCAATCTCACGGGTATGTAGTCTAGACACGGACAAGTGGTCCCTAATGGTCACCAGGGTCTACAGTTCCCATGGGGTACAAAGTGTTTAAGGCAACAAGCGTGCCAGACACAGTGTTCCATGAAAGAACCTCGCCCAGTTGTGGTACCCCATGTCAAGCTCGATCGTAGCAAGGGCTACGGGAGTCGACATGAGCATCCACGCTAATCCTATGTGTCACTGGCCTGGGTAGTGGGCCTTTTACCTCATACAAACCCCCACCTGCAAAACAGAACAGAAGACCCCAGGGAACACAAAATATAATCCATATGCATGATGTGCAAACAGAAATAAACATGATATGCAGGCAAAGAATAAGCATGCAAACATATATACAAGGTATAGACATAAAACAAGTAAACACCCAGTAAATAAACAAACAAACGCAGGCTAGGATCGACTCGCTAAGAATGGACCCGCAATAGGTCTAGCAACATCCCCAGCAGAGTCGCCAGCTGTCGCACGCTCGCGAAATGATGAACAGAGTCGCCACCAATATATTTATCCCATTGAGGGAAAGGAATATCAGAAAACCTGGGATGAATAAGAACGAGGTCTTTCGACCAGAGATAGGGTACGGGAGTCGGTTACGCAAGGGGAAGGTGCTAGCACCCCTCACGCCCATCGTACTCGATGGTATCCACCTATGTTTGTTGCTATCTAAAGGGTGTGTGCTATAAATCTAAAGCTTAATGCTAAGGGAATGCATGCAAAGGAAAGAAAAGAAACACGGGGAAAATAAGGTTTATAAATAATTGTGCTCGCTTAGGCCCCGCGACCCAATGCCTACGTATCCTTTTCAGGAATCAGAGCGCCGTAGTTCGGCTCTTTAGTTTTTGTTTGTTTTTGTGTTTTTTTAGTGGACGAAGTTACATTCGCACTCCGCTGCTCGACCTCTGGAGTCTTAAGCTGGGAATGGAGCGGAAATAACGTGTCCGATCAAAGAATGCCTCGGAGGCGAGATAGAGAAAAGAGTTTGAGCGTTCAAGTGGCACCCTAAAGCAAGGGAGACTCGAGTTGCTCTCTGGTTTGTGTTTTTTAGAAATTGGGAACTTACGCTCGAATGGTTCCCTAAAGCAAGGGAGATCCAAGCACTCGAATGATTCCCTAAAGCAAGGGAGATTCAAGCTTCCATTCCCTTTTTAATGATTTTCACTTTTTTATTAATGTTTTTTAAGTGTTTTCTTTGTATTTTTTATGGGATTTAATTCAAGTATTTGTTAGATGTTTTAAGGTTGAAAAGGAAAAGAAACTAGCCTAAGTATGAAGGGAATTTCTACCTAATGTTATCATGGTTTCTACCTAAGGTTAGGAATAAAATAAACATGGAAAATAAAGTCACAATCATGAGCAAAATTGAGTAAGGGTACAATGGTGCAAAGTTACATACAAGCATGAAATAACAAGTCAAAATATAGTACTAAAATGATATAAAATACTACTATTTTTTATGTTGATTTTTATGAGAGAAATTGAATCAAGTCAAGCAAAAGACTAAAAACAAATAGCCTAAAAACTAGTATTTTTTATGATTATTTTCTATATGACAAAAATTGTATTAAAGGTTAAAAATGCATGAGAAAGATTAGTATTTTTAATGTCTAAAAGAAATGGTAAAGAAATCTAATTAAAATCTAAAATTGTTAATGGAAACATGGGGGTGGAAACTGAAAACAGTGATGGTGAACAGCAGCTCTGGGCGCGGGCCCAACCAATAGCCTAAGGGAGATTTTGGTTATAGATTTTTATTTGCCAAAAACGGACAATGGGCCACAGGGGGAGTGTGAAAATGAATTCGGCCCAAGGTTGAGTTTGATCCATCAATGTTTAATGGCTTATTGATTATTCAGATTTGATTATTGAACATGGTTGCAGATTAAACCCTAATCGAAATCAAATATTCAGACTATATGAAATTAATCTCTAATCAAACTAAATGAACCATGCTTTATGAAATTAACAAAAATACACTAATTATAATAATAATCAAAAGGGGCTAGGGTTAAATCATTTGTGACCTTTGGGCTTATCTGAACGACATCCTCTTTCTCTCAAGCGAATTCAGCGGCGGCGGAGGCTCCATCTCCGATCGAGAACAAGTCGCGAGCGCCGATTGACCTTTCTCTCCTCGTCTCTTGCGATTTCATCTTCTTCTTTGTGTTGTTGTTCGCAGAACCGTTTGCGGTGAAGATTGACGATGCATCGGTGTTGTGAAGACGAGCGATTGAGAATTGGCGTCGAGGAGACGAGGGAAGTGAGATTTGGCTTTGAAGATTTAGATGCGAAATAAGCTCAATGAAAGAAGAGCTTCTTCAGGTAATCTCGATTTCATTCTTCGTTCTTCACCTTCTTCTATTTCTTTCTTCTTCTGTTTACGTTTTTTCTTCTTCTTCTGTTTACTATGTGCGAGCCATGGTTGTTGTTGACGTGAGAGTGAGGTTGAAGAGATTGGAGGTTAAGAGTGATGAAGTGTGTGAAGTTTGGATGATGATGAATGTGATGATGGACTTGCAGAGGGAGTTGAAGAGTGATTGAAGACGATTGCAGAGAAGAGGCTGAAGAAGCTGAAGATAGGGTGGCGATGGAGAATGATGTGATTGAGGATGAAGGTCGATGGATGGGAGAAGAGAAGTTGCAGAGTGAATTTGAGATGAAGGTGGAAGAAGTGTGGAGGATTGAGAGGTTCTGAGATGATGATGAGTGTGAAGAATGGTTGCAGGGTGAAGAAATGAAGATGAATGTGAAGAATGGTTGCAGGGTGAAGAGATGAAGATGAAGAGTGATGAAGGGATCGAGAGAGCTGAAGTGTGAAGCCCAGTTCTGATTTATAGAGATAGAGGAGGTTGAATTTCTGAGGTTAGTTTGCTTCTAGCTTTCTCTTGTATTCTCCTTCTGTTAGTTAGTTAGAGGCTGTAACTAATTCTGTTAGTTAGTTAGGTTGGTTGGGATAGTCGGTTAGAGACTGTTAGGATTGGTTATAGGTTTGGAGGTTGTTAGAAACTGTTAGGAATGTTCTAGGTTGTTACAAATCGGTTAGAGGGAGTTATAAGGTAGTTAGGAAGTTAGGATAGTAACTGTTTGGACTTTTCTTCTGTAATTTGCAGCAGCTGTTTGGAGTTAAAGAAACTGTTATAGCTAAGTTAGGAATGCTGTGCCTCATTTTGTTTTGTCAATAACTCAGGGACTGTTTTAATGTATGCTGATTTTGTTGTTGTATGCTGCAGGTTTTGTGTAGTGTGGAGTTGCGGTTCCTTTTGAATGTAGACATGACGTAAAGACTGGTGTAAGCAAAGTCATGAAGCTGAAGTAGCAACGACTTGACGGGAACAAACCAAGGCATACTTTGAAAACCAGATAGGGCTAGTGACTCTGGTTAATTTAGATCAAAAATGTGTTTGTAGCCCTTTTTTGTACATGTAACAAATGGTAGACACGATTTGTAGGTGGTAGAGATTTGTACTTTAATAATTTGAACTTATGATGAAAACTCTCTTGGAATGTATTTGTGACGCAACTTCGCTTTTGGAATCCTTTTTGTAATGGAATATTTTGTAATGACTTGTATCATGAACACGGGTCAGATTTGAATGAGATAAGATTTCATCCTCTTTGAGATTTGGATTCGCATCTATCTATATAAAGCACCCTTAGAAAATGTGGAGTGGTAGTTCACAAGTATGAGGCTGATTGGCTTAGGATCAGTATGACTTTGGTCAGAATATGGAGATCCCTTTTCTTTTTTTTGTACTTGCGGCTTGTAAACCAAGGAATCCCATAAATGTTCTAAGCTTTGCATAATTGAGTCTTTACTCTTTCGAACAAACTTTGAACTTAAACCAACTTCAAACTTGCATTTTAGACCCAAATCGCAACTCGCAGGATAAACAAACGAGTACCTTGTACTCCAAGGAACCCATATAAATAGATCCTTCTAAAACAAATGAACCAAAAACCTTGATCCCAATGCTAGGTTATTGATTAATGATGCATGATGATTTGAATGACCTAATGAAGCTATGCGTATGAATGCGAAGCTTAAGCCAGTTAGAAATAGAATTAGATGGGCAAATATTGGGGTGCAACAGGAGGCAGTCTACCATATAATTTCTTGAAAGAGAGTAGCATCTAAGCTAGTGTGATGAACAATGTTATACCACAATTCTCACAATCTAAAGATTTTAACCATAAACAGGAAATAAATAGATAATGGTATATAATATATAAATAGATAATGGTATATAATATAGAAATGCAACCATGATAATGAAATAAACGAGTTACATATTGGAAACAGTAGAATAGAACTAATAAACTGTCCCGTTTGATCAAAATAGCCGAATTAAGCGGTATAATTAATTGTTCGGAATTTGATGAAATTTTACGTGGTAGCTAAATTTAATTAGTACATTAACATGGTGGTGTTATTTTGTTGAAATTGTGATATTTTACGAATCGACTGAAATTGTGTTTGGTTTAAATATTATTTATAAATAAATTATAATAATTTAATAGAATTGTCAATAGAGTTGTTAGAGTTGTCAATAGAGTTGTTAGAGTCGACAATAAGTTGTCAGAGTTGTTTTGAATTATTAAGAGTCATATTTTTATTTGTTTTGAGTAATTCTGACATGTTTAGAGTTGTCAGTGTATAACGTCGGTGTTTGTTTTTTTCATTGGAACCTTAACAATTCATATCTTTTGAACCGTAACTCCGTTTGAGTCCCCGTTCGAAGCGTTAGAAAGCTAGCGCGATATTCTTTTCAATAAAAATGGTCTTGAGCAATAGAATGCTAGAAATTGGAAATGGAGTAGAAATAGAAGTGAATTAAATTAATATAGTGTGATTATTAATTGGTTGATTAAATTAATAGTTGAATTAATTTTAATGTGTTTAACTGATTGGAATATAATTTGGAATTAGATCAACTATTCGGTTTGTTGGTAAATTACGATATTTTGAGAATTTATCCGTAATTGTGTTTTGACTTGAATATGTATGTTGAGAAATATATATTATTATGTCAATGATGTTGTTTTGATATTGATTCTCTGTGGGTAGTTGGATAGCATTAATTTTAATGATTAATTGCTTGATTTTAAATGTGTATGTTCATATATAATTGGCAAAATGAGAATTAACATGAGATAATATGGTTACTAGTGTTAATTGGATTTTGTGAATCGTAATTGGTTAATTGGCCTTTTATATGTGAATGATATGTATGTGTTGTGAATGTTGTGTACAATTGGTGGATAATTCATCGAGTTGAATTATTGTGATATGCTAAATATTAAGATGGTAGAGATGATCTTAATTGCATATGTTTGTCAACATTGTACATGCATTCATGTCATGGTGTGCCTTGAAACAAAGGTGGTTTGCTTTGAAACAAAAGCGGGGCTTGGATTCTAGAGTGAATTCGGAAAGCGGTAAACTATATGTTTACATTTGGTGGCTTTGATCTTGTCCGGATCTGAAGCGTGGCTAGATTCTATATGAATCGGAAGCGGTGGAACTTTGGGTCCACATTGGGTACCACATGCATAGAGTCACAAGTCTTGCATTGAGTCACATTGAGGTTAAGTGATGTTTGAATATATGCATTTATGTGATTGTCATGTGTACATGAGATGTGATAATTGAAATTGGTGATGTTTTGATATATAATTGGTTAAACGCGTGAATATGTGATAATGATGGATTGTGTATATATTTGGGATAATAGTATTGAATCTTTTGAGTATTATACTATTGAATTTTGTGTTTACTTGAATATGTGAAAGTTATTAGATGATACTATTTACATGATTATGACTTGTTGTGTGATGAAAAGTATGTGAGATTAATGAACTGTAGAAGTATGATGTGTATAATAGCTATTGATACTTGTGATGTGATGATTTTATATGTCTGAATCCTAGCATGCAATTTATCATATGCCCACTTATATGATTTGATATCTCACCCTTTTCTCTTGTTTCGCCGTTGCCTTTATATTGGCAACGTGCAGGTATTCAAGTATGAAGATTTAGTTGCCGTTACTCGAGTCGGTTGTCGCTCTGATACGTAGCACTCTGGGGGGAACGATTTATATTATTATTGATGTTGCTATTTAATTGTTTCATTTTGGTTGGACAAAATGTTAAGTTAACTGAAGATATTTTATTGAATACACTCTTAAGTGATTCCGCTGTGTTTTAATAAAATAAGTTATTCTATTTCAAAGGTGCTATGTATCCGCTAAATGCGATTAAGTGATTTGTTATGAAGTGAATAGGTGACGCCTCATTTATTTGTTGAGAAATTTTTAAAAACTCTGATTTTTTATAATTGCCGGGTAGAAATGGGGTGTTACAGTTTACGGTGATTTCGGGTAAACAACCGCTAGTCCTCCAAACTATAAATATATACTTTGGTTACTCGCAGGATCGACTAGATTGATCCTAGGACATAGTCAAATAGTTGTCTCTTGAGATAATTTGATTCATGTTTGTTGGTCTTTTGCGTCGAAACTCGGTTATTGTATGAATATATAAGGAACTTGCGAAATAAACTAAATATAGAATGTGCACAACTGAAACATAAACTGGTTATAAATGTAAGAAAAAGACTTTGACAAAATGATAAAGGAATGTAACTTTCAAAAACGTAAAGGACAGGAATGTAAAGTGCAATAATTGTAAAGTGCAGGAATGTAAAGATGAATCAAAGAACATAAAGAGACTTAAACTACAAGAAAGACTAAGCGAAAAAGTAAAGGAAATTTAAAGATGCTTTGATTCTGTAAATAGAAATACAAACATATTAAATGTGTGGTGTCATACGTACATTTCTCAGAGAACTCTTTCTCTTAACACTTGATACTTGAGTGATTTGTGAGTGATTTGTACAAAATGAACACCCTGGATCCTGATATTAAGACCCTTATTTATACTAATTCGACCCTAACGGTCCTACATTAACAAAACGCCATGTTGCTCACATGCATACGCTTCGAATCCCTGGGGCGCCATCTGTCCTTGTTCGGCTATACAGAACATTTCAAAATTCAAATCCTCCCTCCTGAATTCTCTTTCGATACGTGGCAATGTGATCTTTAACGAGAATGTCACAAAATACGCCAAGCTTCAGTACTCTTTGTATTTCGAGAAAATGCTTAAGTCTCAAAGACAATTTATCTCGATTCAGCTTCGATTTCAATCATCTTCATCTTAAATAACATCCTCAGACATGGCCATCAGAAGCCATTTTTTCTTCGAACTCCAACTCTTCAAGAAACATTTCTTCAATCGAAATCTCCCAACTAACAAATTTCCCCCAATAAATGTCTGTTTAAAAAGCAAGAGAAATAGGCATTTCTTGTCATGATGAGATTTCTTTTTACTCATATTTTAGAGTTCCAAGACATCTGATTAACGTCATAATCATTTATGACTTAGCTTTCAAAACGTCTTGTCATTTTCAAAAACGTCTCTTCAAAACGTGCATTCCTACGTTTTGTCATTACTCGTGATCATTGCTCCTAAATACTAGGAGTAAGGCTAACAACTGTTCGACCGCCGTTAGATTAAATCATTTCTTGCCGCTTGTCCTTTTGACCTCTATTCAAAAAACTTGAAAAGGTTCTTACTAAACCTTTAAATACTCAAGCTTTTAGCCTTCATAGAACCTTGTCTTTCATTCTTCTACGGCTAAACACACAAAAAGCCCTTTTTGGTTTTCTAACCTAATTCTTGAAGCAATCGCATCCATGGCGTCTCCCACCATTCAAACCTCCACGTCGGGAACTTCAAACACTCTCGAACATGTTCAACAGTTTCAACACCCTACACAGATAGGTAACCAACAATACATTCCAGACCCAAATGTAACGGAAATTCGTGCCATTTACGCTTCTCAGGTAATCATCCCTTTTGTTCTTTCTGGAAAAACTCATGCTTTTATGGGTCCTTTACATGGAAGTAGTAGTTCTTCTCTGGGTAAATTCTTTCGTGCTTACTATAAGACTAGGCCCTTAGTTAGTAAGAAAAAAATAGATGAAGATGGTAACCTAATCTTAGCTGAAACTGCCAATGTGGGTGATGCTTCGACTGAAGCCACCGTAGCCTTGGAGAAAATTAGGTTGAATTATGCGACCAATTTCCTAAAAGTATTTAGATCAATCCCTTTAGCAAAGGATCTTGAACTGTACTATGCTTGGTTGACTAAGGTAGAAAACAAAAAGGCTTCGTTTTGGAAAGAATTAGGGATTTATGATCTAATTCAATTATCCAAAACAGGTTTAGAATACAACCAAACCATGTCAGTAGCATCAGTATACTTTTGGGATGCTTTTCATAATACCTTTCACCTTCCTTGTGGAATGATCACCCCAACTATCTTCGATATAGCCGCTATTACAGGGCTTCGACCAACTGGGGAAGTTTTCGATCCCAACTACATGGATACTGACACCATCTAATTTAATGAAATCAAAGCCACCTATACTTCTTTCATCCAGAGACACCATGTCCAAACGACTACTGAAGTCACAGACGAAGAATATATTGCATTTCTGGCACTCTGGCTTTCTAGATGCGTTTTTTGTTCTAGATCTCTTCAAGTGGAAAAGAGGTACCTTTGTATGGCTAACCAGATAAATGCTGGCAAGAAATTAAATTTAAGCCAGTTAATTTTAGGGTTCCTTTATGAAAATCTTGGCGAAGCAACAGATCTCGTCAAAGAATACAAATCAGGATCTCTTCTCTTGGTTGGACCCTTCTGGTTACTACAGCTATGGCTCAATTCTACTTTCGAAGCTTATCTCCCACTTAAAGGTGTTGTGGACGAAGAAGACATGGCAATCCTAAATCGAACAGTCGAAGGGACTATATTAGCCTACCTAACTCCCAAAGAAGAACCAAGAAAGCTTCAGGAGACCTTTCGAGCGTACATGATGATATTTGCTAAACGTTATCAGTTTAGTCCTTCTATGGCTCCATTTGTGAAAAGAGAGGTAGGTCCTGAATGGTTCACACGAGAATTCCCAGCAACTTCTCCAGACCAACAAGCTGAATCCATGGTTATCTGGGAGGCTTTTCTGACGCCTAAGCTGCTGTACCATCGATTACGATCTCCCAAGAGTCATTGATGTCTCCTTTGTTACCAACCAAATCTCGTATCAAGGCAATTTGGGTTGGTTCAACTTAAACCAAAATGCTTGTATGAAAAGAGAAATCATATGTGTCTGCATACTATGCACTTAACTGAAGAAGACTATGAGTCTAAAATCTCCAAATATATTGGCATCACGACCCTCTCTCCTATTTCCTTCGAGTCTGCTTTCTATTTTACCATAGATTTCCATCAATGGTGGACAGAGTATTATACCAAGCAAATCTTCGATGTAGAAAGTCTTTCACAAGAACTAACTGAAGCTTTTGCTGATGTACCGGCGAACTTCAAAAAAGGTAATTCAACTCATATTAAAGAAATTCAAGCCTTTCAAAAATTCTTTGAAACTATCTATAGGCCTGATGACCTTAGTCGGACCGTTCGTGAAGCTGCGATCACTTTGTATGAAAAAATTTCCACTAAACTGGATAAGTTGAATTTGCCCACGTATGTTCGACTTGAACAACATTATGAATTGCTTTCAAACTTTATCCTCCAAAATTCCCTCCACTACCTAGTGCTGATTTTGGTGTGGCTTTAAGTCCTCCTTTTCCAGACTGGTTTATGTGTGGGAATGTCCCAAAAATCCTTTACGAGCAATCCAAAAAACACGTTGAACGAGTGGTTCCGACTAAGCATACCTTGGATAATTTCAAGGGACATCTTCATATAAGTCTTGAGCACGTTCGTGTTTTGACTCCATTACCTGAAGGTTGGGGCCTGGATAATCCTTCGATTAACATTCTTTCCTTACCTATATACTGACTTTTATTCTGTTCACAACTGTAGGTCGAAAGAAAGTAATTAAGGAGGCGGCTGCACAAAAGGATGCTGAAGCTTCGAGAAGCAACAAGGCAAGTGGGAGTGATTCTGTCACCACTGGCAAGAAACCAACGGTATGAATATATTCTCATATTTTAACTTGTGCGCTTATTCTGAATATTATTCACTTTTCTTAGTATGAATATTCTCAGAGTTCGAAATCTCCACCAACTCCAAAGCGAAAATCTTCGAACATCAGTGCTTCAGATGACGAAGACAAATCTCCCCCTCGTACCAGACAAGCTGTGAAGAAAAGACAAAAGGCCACCATTTCTTCAGCTAAAGAAAAGGGGTCTAGGACTTCAAATCTTACTTCGTCAAGTGATAAAGTATCCTCTGATGAACTACCTTTGAAAAACACTGGTAATGTCCCAGTTGTTGAAAGTCACAATTCGAGCCCTGATAAAATCCCTCTCAAGATACCAAATCTCGGACTTTAATACTCCATTGTGCTTAACCTTTTATGCTAAGCTTATATTTCACCCTGCATTTGTAGGATGATGCAGGCACAACTACTTCTGATTTCAAAGCTTCAATTCTCAATCTTGATCTTGATAATCCCCAAGGTAAAATTTCATATGCTTTGAATCTATCAATTAATTTTCGTAGCTTTTATCTTAAGATATCTTACTTTTTGTAACAGGTGTTCCTCGACAAAAATCTCCTAGCCTTTCTTTGGTTCTCGAAAAAAATGAACCCAACACCAAAGCTGCTTCTTCTGAGCATACTGAAGATACTCATTCGAATGATGAATCTCCCGTTATCAATCAAGGCGAAGACATGGAGGATCCTCCTCAACATTCTAATAGTGGAGACGTATCTAAGCATTCTAACAGAAATGAGGATACCAACTTTGGGGATGAAGCTATGGATGAAGTCTCTAGTTTACAAAAATCAAGTCATATTGAAACTTTAACCTTTGGTACTATTGTTGCTCCTGCGACTACTTCAACCAAAACTTTTTTTGAACTTACTCCAGCCGAATTAGAGCCACTTAAAACCACTGATCCTGTAAATTTCCTCAAGGCTATGATGAATGCCAAAAGTGTTTCACCCACCTTGGTTGAGCCTTCTTCGAACATCTTGGCGGAAAGTGATACAGGAAATGATACTCCAAACCTCCTTCGCCAGATAAAGAAAAAGTTCTTTGAAACTAACCTTATCGAAGCTCTGAGCAAAGATTCCACCAGCTGCTTTGGGCTGACCAATCTTTTAAAGAAGGTGGATCTACTCCAGGTTTCTGACGAAGTCTCACAAGTGATTGTTTCACTAACTTCTCTGCTTGATCAACTTCAAGTTGTCAACCTTCGAAAGCGAGACGTTGACCAAAAGCTCAACACGAAAGTAACTTCTCATAGTTATTCGTGGAAAGCTGCTAATGAGGCAACTACCAGAGCTAGTGCCCTTGAGCTTGAGCGTGCGAAGCGTCAAAAGGAGTATGAAACCTGTGGAGCGGACATCAAATCTTGGGAACAAGAAATTGAACTTTTCAAAGCGAAGATTAAAACTGCCAAGTCTCGTCAAGAGGAAATCAAACAATCCAAGCAGAACAAATTGGATGAAGTGGTGCAAACAGGGATTCAACATCTCGAAACGGCGCAGAAATTAGTACCAGAAATCGAAGAGCAGAAAAAGCAGCAAGCACTAATCGAACGCCGTCTGTCACTATGGGCATCCCAATATTCCAAAATGAAGAATGATCTTCCTGAAGACTTCTTAATTAAGATAACCTTTGTAGTGCCTTTCCGTTTTGCACTTGTCCTACCTTTTGTAATCAGACTAGTTAATGAATATATTTATGATTTGTCTTTTAACTATCCATATACTCTATCATGCAATGTCACAAATAATTGTTAACAATTCTTAAATTGTCAAAATCTCTTTTTTCAACTATCATAATGACCTCGATATCGTATACACGTGACATGATTACCTTTCGCAGCCACTTAGTTTTGTTTTGACGTTCCTACTCCACTAGTCGTAATAGTCATTAATAATGATATCACTTTTTCAAAACGTCTAATTAAGACGTGCGTGTATCAGTTTCTAACATGATTAAAATTGATTTTTCTCAGTGTTGCTGTAATTCTGTAAAACGAGCATTCGCTAGCTTGTGGTTCTTCCTCAATCGCGACTTATTATGTCTTAAGCCTTTTCATATGGGAATTAGTGTGATTGAAAGGAACTTTCTACATAACTAGGTTTTGAAACCAATGTTAATTGGATTAGTTAAGACTAAAATGTCTAATAGAATAAATCTAACTCACAACTGAGTTTTATTCCAACTAGATGTAAATGCACATGTGGATTAAGAAAAATTTATTTACGTGATCTTTTTTAATTGGATTAGGTTTGACGAGAATACCTTTTTTTTTTTATATTTAAGTTTTTGAAGTCATCATTATTCAAATTAGTTAAGACTGAAAAACTCTAATAGTAGAAATTCTAAGTCTCAACAAAAATGTATTCCAATTATATGTGAATAAATGGCGCAATTAAGAAAAATCCAACCACTTGATAGTTTTTAACCGAATTTGGTGTGACACAAATATCATTTTTAAAATATGAGGTTTTTAAAGTTATTGTTATTCGCATTGGTTGAGACTGAAGCATCCGATTGGAGAAATTTCAACTCCTAATTTTTTGATGTTTGTTTAAATTAAAATTTAAGGAAAATGTTTAAAGTAAAGAGACAGGAGAACAGAAGTTGATACAAATTTTTTTTATAGGCAATATTAATTAGATTAAATAACAGATGTGAGTACTACGGGTACTCAGAACCCATTACAGAATTACAGCAACACTGAGAAAAATCAGTTTTTTAAGGACTCCATTGGAGCTTGAATCCAACTATAAAATGGCAACACACCACCACTAATTGAGCCTATGGAAAACCAAATCCAAGAAACAATTTTAATGCTCACAATTACTTCATCTAAAACTATAATAGTATTGTTGAAGATGAAGTTGTTTCTTGTGTTCCAAATTATCCACACAATTGTAAGCCAAATAAGACTCATCTTCCTCTTTTTGACTCTGCCGCGCAGCGCTTGGATGTAATTGAAAAAATGATCTACACCTGCCTGTGCCCCCTCCACTTGCACCTCCAACCAAATACATATATTTTACCACACCTTTATAGAAAAGTCACAGAGGAAAAACAAGTGATCGGAATCTTCAAGCACATTATCACAGAAAATGCATAATTTTTCCTCATCTCTACGAATAACGTTCCGTTTACTCAATTGATCTTTTGACGGCAACCTATCTAACATCAATCTCCAACCGGAAATATTTATTTTAGACGGAACCTCGGCGCACCAAAATAAATTAATAGCTGCTAACTTAATTGGCTCTACTTCCACCTCTAAATGTAATTCTCTAAACAAAGAAGTGCAACTTTTGACAGAAAACGTACCGTCGGGGTTATGCCACCATTTAATTACATCTGCTGCCCCTTCAGTCGGACCGAATCCGCCTAGCAGCTCTAACAGTTCAAGGGCTTCTTGCATTGCGCCCGGATTATCCATCAGTGTCGTCGCTTCCACCCAAAAATTCCAACTCCATAACGGCCCGATTCGAACCCCCATATCATTGACATTCCCCTTTACTTTGCTAGTTAGGCTAAACAGCAAAGGAAAAAGCCCCTTAAGCGGTGATCCTCCAAACCATTTGTCATACCAAAATAATATGTTTTTCCCATTGCCAAGACGAAAGCTAACGTTACCTGCAAAATAATCAACATTGTTAGTAAAATCCAAGCTCGCCACCACCATATCTTTCCACCATACAGAATTATTCTTCTTTGGTTTATAATCCGACCCCAACATAACCACTTTGCTAACATCCCCATATCTTACTTCAAGAATGGACTTCCATAGAGGCGCTGCCTCTTTCTTAATCCTCCATTTCCACTTTGTCAAAAGAGCTTTATTAAAATGGCCTATGTGTTTGATCCCCAACCCGCCTTCTTCTCTTGGTCTACAAACATTATGCCAACTAATCCAAGAGATGCTCCTTTTGTCTTTAGATCCCCCCCACAAAAACCAGCTTTGAATACGAATAATTTCCTTGATGATTTTCAACGGCGCCTTGTAGAAAGACATAATATATATAGGTAAACTGGACAGAACCGCATTAAGGAGCGTAACTCTACCCCCTATTGATAAAAACCTTGACTTCCATGTGGACAATTTGTTTTTCAATTTACTCAGCACCGACCCCCATGAATCACCTCTTTGCGGATTCAGACCCACTTGAATTCCAAGAAACTTGAAAGGAAGTTTCTCCCTGTCGCAGCCTAGAAATTGAGATGCTGCTTCAAGGAAACTGTCAGCCACATTTACCCCTAACACCTTGCTTTTGTAAAAATTCACCTTTAATCCTGAGATTAATTCGAAGCCTCTAAATACCGATTTGATAGTCCACAAGTTCTTCCAATTCCCATTACCTATGATCATCGTATCGTCTGCAAATTGCAGCAACTTCACCTCAACATTGCCACTCACTCGATAACCTTCGAAATTGCCCAAAGCTGCTACTGAGTTAAACATAACCGCTAACCCTTTCGCCACAAGAGTGAAGATAAACGGAGACAAGGGGTCTCCTTGTCGAAGACCTCTTTCTACCATAAAATCTTTTGTTGGTCTTCCATTTACCAAAATCGATAATGAACTATTGAATAAACAAGCCTCCCTCCATTTACACCAATTCTCTCCAAAACCGAAAGAGTGAAACAAAAATCTCATAAACTGCCAGCTAACACAATCGTATACTTGCTGGAAGTCTACCTTGAAAACAAAACAATCCCGATTAGTCTTTTTCGCATGGTCAATAATTTAATTTAGAGCTAACACACCATCTAGAATTTGCCGTCCCAGAACAAACGCTGACTGAGTAGGGGAGATAATCTGCTGTAGCACCTTTCTAATTCTGTTGGCTAAAACCTTGGAAACAATCTTATATAAACTGCCAATTAAACAGATTGGGCGAAATTCATGAAGACCCTGAGGATTCGCGTTTTTAGGAATTAAGGCTATGAATGCAGCAGAGATCGCCTTTGGAAGAGAAGCATTCTTGTGAAACTCCCGCACAAATTTATACAAATCCTCTTGAAGAAAGCTCCAGCATTCTTGAATGAACCTCAGATTAAAACCATCGGGACCCGGACTTTTGTCGCCGTCCGATTCCCAAACCGCGGCTCTAACTTCTTCTCGAGAGAATTCCACCTCCAAAGACAACCTATCTTCACCTATCAATCTATTAAACCCATCAGAGGTCAAAATCGGTCCATGTGCCATTGGCTCTTTAAATCTTCCCTCAAACACTTTCAAAACCTCTTCGCGAACGCCCTCCACATCGTCAATCATCCTACCATCCTCTGCATATACCTCAGAAATATTGTTTCTCCTCCTCCTATCTTTGATGACATGATGAAAATATTTCGAGTTTAAGTCGCCTTCCTTAAGCCACTTTTGTCTTGATTTTTGACGAAGTAATCTTTCTTTAAGGTGAAGATGTTTCCAAAGATTATCCTTGTCCACATTCCGCCCCACATTGCCAACAGGACTTAGATTCATCTTCTTTATTTCTCCCTCAATGTTCAAGTCCAGCCATCCAAACTTTTCCCTGTTTCACACCCTCAAAAAGTTTCTAAGCATCTTGAATTTTTCTTTCAACACATAAGCTTGATTTCCTACAACCTGTATGCTATTCCATGAAGACTCCACAACACTTAAGAATTCCTTCTCTTCAAACCAGCAATTTTTAACTCTAAAGGGTTTGGGACCCCAATCTCTACTATTAGCTTTCAGCCAGACAGGAGTGTGGTCTGAAATATCCCAGTCTCCCACCTTCTGCCCCACTATTTTCCAATCATCTATCAATTCCTCTGATAGTAGAAACCTATCAATTCTGCTTTTCGCTGAGCCTTCTTTATTCGACCATGTAAAGCTCTTACCAATTGATGGCACATCTACTAACTCCAGCAACTCACTGAAATTATTAAACTCATTCATTTCTGAGCACCTGCCTGATTCACTTCTACCCTTCCTTTCAATTTTATCTCTAACAGAATTAAAGTCACCCCCACACACCAACAACCCGAACCCATCCTGCTCTTCAGAATCATCAATTCCTCCCATAATGCTCTTTTTCCGAATATAGAACAAGAGGAGTAGATGTTAACGAAAAAACAAACCTGACCTTTGAATAGAGCTCTGATACCCACTGAACCTTCAGTTTTAAAACTAAAAAGAGGAGATATGATGCCTTTCTTCCAAATTATGATTAGGCCACCAGAAGCTCCGATCGAATCCTTTCCAGTCCATTCACAATCATCTGACCCCTACAGACTCCTCACAAAATTGTGATCCATTGAATGAGATTTAGTTTCTTGCAAGAAAACCATATCCGTCTGACCCGAATCAATCATCGTCCTCAATCTTCTTCTCTTGACAGCACTGCCACACCCTTTGATGTTGAAGGTCATGATATTCATGAAAAACTCTGTTTTTTCTCCTTCCTCCCCTGCAAAGCTACCGCGTCTCACCTTTCCATTCCCCTTATTGCATTGACGAAAAATTGTTCCTTGTCGCCCCCAGAGATGCCTAAGGATCTTAACTCCTTCCATACTTTATCAGCCACTTCTTGTGATTCTCCCATCTTCGTCTCTCGGGAATCAGAATTTGGTGAAGATCCTATCAAGGAGCTGCTGCAAATTGTCGTTCCTGATGATTGAGATAGTGAATCGTCCCTCCTAGGACCCTTTGATGATTCACCAAAAATTAGGGTTCTTGGACGCCTCAGGATTGAAAAGAAAGATTTTGAAATTTCATTGTTTTCCTCCTGCATTGTGTTCGACGCCTTCTTCTTGCCCTTTCCCAACTCTTGTAATAAGCATTGGGTTTTTTTGTCTCTAAAATCCCCATCAAGACTCTGGGCCTTTTTGGAACCTACAAACTTATTTTTAGCATTGGGCCTTTGTCTTTTACTCTAGCCCACGTTATCAATATCAGAAAGTGCCTTCTGACTACGTGGACAAACCTTCGCTTTTCTAGCCATATCCCATTCACCAATTTGAAGATCATTATTATCTTTTGGATCGTTGACAAAAAGCTTCTCGAAACTCTCGTCCAAGCTCCTTTTTTCAGCCATAAATTTCTCCTTTTCCACAGCTTTCTGAAACATCTTTTCGCTATTATGACGTGATGTCCCTTTTGTGCTAGCATTTAAGAAGTGCTTCCTCAAAACACGTCTCCCCGCCGCCAATCCGTTAGATTCTTCTTGGGACTCCTGTACAAAAGAACACAAATTCTCATCGGATTCACGGCTGCCCCAACTATCATCTTCCTCCTCAGAACATTCCTCCGACCCAGATTCGTCTTCTATATTCGCCCCATCCTAATTCGCAGAGATACGCAATGGCCCATGATTGTCTTCTACCACCTTAATATTGAAAACAATATCGTTGATGGAGATGTTATACGTCTCGTTCAAAACCAAGCAATATTTTGTTCTTATCAGGATCCTCGTTACGTCCATCTTCTTGTGATTCGCTGTGTCTTCATCACTTATAATGAAAGTTCCAATCGAGGCTACTAAGAAACTAAAAACCTTGTCCAACCATGCATGACAAGGAAGACCAAAAACTCTCAGCCAAGTGAGTTTTTCGTTGTCCACATCGTTCGGGCGCCAAGGACGAATTTCCTCAAACCATTGATGAAACCTTTCTGGATTCTCAGCTATGATCGCTTCTAAGTTTCCAGTTTCCCTTTCCTCCATCAGACAAAGATTAGCACCCATTGGAGTGATCTTTAGACCAAAATACCCTTCCTTATTGAAGTATTCTTGCATATTATACGTATCCCCTGCTTCCTCAACCACACCCACAAAGGACTTTTGAAACCGAAGCATATCCTCATTCGTCACATTATACTCCAAATGTGCAAAAGGCACCTTCTTGATATGCCTCTGACCGTCCGTCGTCTTGCTTCTACCTTGATCACCTGCAACTGTTTGAGCATACAATTTCCTTTGTCACCCTCCATGCCACCCCTTGCCTCCCCAGCATTTGTTGTTTCCTGTCAGTCCTTATGACTTGTGGTTTATGATCTGACGCCTGATGGAATGCCCAATCCCCTGCTAATCTCCCACCTAGATTGCGTGCCTCCCTCACTGCCACCGGTGCCCCCACCGATTCTCTTTTGAATCTCGTAGTGTTCGCATGAATATTTTTAGATTCAACGAATATGTTGTCTAATTTTGTTGCCAGTAGTCTCTCGTCTTGAACATTGAAAAACCGGACAAATCAAAACCGTTTCCCTCTTTTGTCTCTTCTCGGTGGAAAAACCACTTCATCAATGTCTCTGAAGTCTCTGAATATGTTATACATCTCCCTCGCTCCATGATTCTCCAGTATTTCAGTAAAAAAATCGTGTTGATCTCCTTGCCGTGACTGCCCCTCTGACTTCCCTATCTCCGACCGACTCCCACTGTGGCTTCTTGACTTCCAAAGGTTTCTTCCTCCTTGATACTTGAGTCCACCCTTGCTCCATTTTTCCTTTGTTTCCACACAAAAAATTTATTTTAGTTTCACCTCACATATATGACTTACACTCAATCTCTCACACTTAGATATTTTTCATTATAATCTAATTGATTACAATATCACTAATATATTTTCCAATCCAATTGACCTATGTCTTGATTTATCAAGCATAGAATTGATCTTAACTTGACCAATTTGGTATCTCAAAAAATTTGACCACAATTTAACCCATTAAGAAAATACAATTGAAAAATAATTAATTGATAGGGTGTTTACAAATATCACTCAAAAGAGGATGTAAACAAATCTAAATATAAATACAAGTATTTGATCTTTAAACAAAATGCATATAATGAAATTATTTGTTGCTCGATTCTTTCTTAGAGTAGAGTTTCTTTTCTAGATGATCTTTTCTTTGAAAGTTATTTTCTAGAATAAAAGGTCACCAATGTCCTTTTATTATTCGCCATAAGATACCCGCTGTCATACCCCAAAATTTTCCCATCTCATTTTACTTCCCAAGCTCATACCAAGGTGCAATGCTCAAAGACACATCCTCCTAAACAATGGCTCAAGAAGTTAGGGTTTTGTTTTCTATGAAGAAAATCAATGAATCAAAGGCTCCGATGCATTTCATATGGCTTATGATGTTGCAAACTATCTCCATGACAAAATTCAGGTTTTAATTCCAAGGATTGATCACTCAATTGCTCAGAAAGTCAACAGTCGATTAGTTTGACCTAAAATTCAACTATGGTTAAAGTACTGTCAAAACTCCTGATTTTTTGTCAACAACCTTATTTTGAAGTATCATTCACTATTTGATCAAGTATTGATCATGGTTCATCAAGAAAAGATCAGAAATCAACAAATTCAAAAGTTTCTAAATTAGGGATTTCATAGGAGAAAGTCAACTGAACTTTGACCAGCCATAACTCCTACATGGAACATCAGAAATTCCCCATCCAAAGCTAATTTTGAAGGAAATTGAATTCTCTACAATTTTGTCTCTCACATGCCAAGGCTAAAAATGCACCATTTAAGAGATATGATCCAAGACATTATAGGTCCTTTTAAAAGTCAACAAAAAGTCATCTTTTTCAAATGAAGCATGCATGAACATGGAAGATTGAATTGAGATGAAACCAAAATGAGGATTTAAAGGACATCTTGATATTTCTAAAATGGTCAAGAACATCTCCATAGGGTTGAAATTGAGAGAGATACACATGGGTAAAGTTGGATAAAATTAAGCAAATGCATGAAGTGCAAATCATGGTAATGAATATAAATTGTACACATGGGCCTAAGTCTTGGTTCTTAAACTTAATTCTAAACTTATCCACGACCCATAGGCCTCTTCTATTTATTTTTAGTAATCTTATTTATTTTTAGGCAAAATACCATTTTTGGTCCCTTATGTTAACCTCGGGGTTCATTTTGGTCCCTTAACTTCAAAAAGTATCATATTGATCCCTTAACTCTTCAAAAGGTGTCATTTTAGTCCTTTTTGTCATATTAGAGACTGATTTAGCGATCGATTTTTGAGTTTTTCCGTCGCTAATATGACAAAAAGGACTAAAATGACACCTTTTGAAGAGTTAAGGGACCAATATGAGACTTTTTGAAGTTAAGGGACCAAAATGAATCCCGAGGTTAAAATAAGGGACCAAAAATGATATTTTTCCTTATTTTTATTTTGAATTTAATTACTTAAATTCAATTTAAATTGAATAAAATATTAGAAATAATCAAAGATTGGGAGGAGATTATTTTTATAACAAATATTGAACCTCCAAATCATGGTAAATGATTGGAAATTTGTGGAGATATGATTGGCAAGAGATTGATACAAAAATAGCAAATTTTCAATCAAATTTCAATCAAATATCTCACCATCAAAACACATGATTTTATTTGATTCTCTCCAAACTTGTAACCCTAAAATCATTCACTATATATACTCATATGATTCAAGGCACAAGGAGGACGAAATTGGCCAAAAGAAGAGGATTCAAAGCTTCCAAGTTTATCAAAGAATTAGGGCACACGGGAATTTCTTTCACAGCCACTTCCAATTCATTCTAGTAATTCCATTCCATTCTTGAGGTGCAAAGAGATAAGATTGCACCAATAGGTGAAGGCTATAACGCTTGAAACGTTCATCTCATATTCATCATGTTCATGTTCTTTTTGGTGTTCGTATTCTTCATTCTAACGTATTTCAATACAAGATGATTATTTGTATGAGTTCCTGAAGATATATGGAGGAGCTTCGGACCATTTTCGTGAAGCTTTGAGGCCTAAAACATAAAACACCATGGCTAGGGCATGTTTCTTCTTCTTGTTCGTACTACAACATGCAGGTCGTTTTAAGGGAAACATGCACCACCATTGCATTCGAAGCACTCTAATTAGTGGACCCGGGATGTTTTTGTTCTTGTTAAATTTGATTTTTGCATATTGGAAATTCCCCAGAATTAGCTACGAAATTTGGTTGCAGGATTCGTAGCACAGTCGCAGGAGAACCGTAGCTAAATTTGGGGGATGGGTGTCAATGAGGAAGATGAACAGTAGCCATGTGTGTGGCGCTGTTCCATTCGCCAATCAGCAAGGCTGACTCTCTCTCCCCACGCGTGGCACTCTTGCATTCGCCAGTCAAAAATCAAACGCCCTCTCTCCATTCTCATTGGCCAAACGCGCGCAGGGAGGACCCATCTCTGACTCTTTGACTTTTCCAATTAACCATTGTTTTTTTATTTTATTATTTTGATTGGTTTCTTTGACAACAATTGTAACACCCCAAATCTACCCAACAAATATTTAATAAAATTAGAGTGCGGAAATTCAATATTCAATTGGGATGTCACATTCAACGTAAAACAACAAACAACTTAATCTCATATATCATAGATACATAGCACATAACTCGGATGAACCGATAAAACCTGTTTACTCTTTTTAAAAAATAAAACAACTTTTATTAATAATAATAATAATATCAATTATTCAACTTTACTTCGCATAATATTTTTATTAAACTAAAACAACTTCATCAACGTCATATTACTTCATAAATTCCACTTAAAAGTTAACAACTTATAGTTATAACTACAATTGAAAGACAATCGTTCATCCCCCCGAGTGCTACGTATCAGAGCAAGACCCAACCCGAACTAACAGTAACTAAAGACTTCATAAAATCACTTCAAGCTTCCACCGCTATCTTGAGTACCTGTCCATTTCCCATGGTAGGGAAACATCATTCAGAAGGGGTGAGATATCCAACAATATAAACAAGCGTATGATAAATAATATATTAAGATTAGACCATACAATTTCACCACTTCATACTTATTCACACAACAGTTATAATAACAAATAGCAACAACGATTATAATAATAATTTATCAACAACAAGTATAATAACAATTATCAGCAACAAGTATAACAACAACAACTTATAACAACAACACCAACGTAATAACAATAACAACGTAATAACAACAACTTCAAATACGACTCAACTGTGCAAATGCATGTGGTACCATTGGAGCAGAACTCCCAACTTAAACATATGTCAGGTTATCGAGGCATTTCAACTTAAACAGGTGCCATCAAGGCCAACTTAAACAGGTGCCGTCAAGGCCAACTTAAACATTTTGCCAATCCAGGCCAACGTAATATGCAAATGTATGCATGCAACAATAAAAACAACTACAACGTCACAACACAACAATGCAACAATCGCAAACAACTTAATCAACCTTGGTCATAAGACCTGCACCTTAATCAACACATCATCAATAACTTAAACAACATTGGTCATAAGACCTGCAACTTAATCAACGTATCAACAACAACAACCAGAACAACAACAACGAAAACAACAACTTAAACATGCATCAATTGCATCAACTTAATCATTACAAAACAGCCCCTAAACATCTAGGTACTAATTCTTCAATTTATTAATTAATCTACTACCAACAATTCTTGTCATTCTAATTCCAATTCTACTATTCGTTAATTCTATTATTAATTCTAATTATGCTACTAATTCAGCCTACTACATATATCATCGTTATTACTACTGCTATTTCTTCTTCACACCAATTCCATCTTTATACAACTTAATCCATTAACTACATATCTCATCACTAAGAATCATCACTATAATTTCTACTAATTAAATTAATTAATTCCAACGGTATAATATTCTAATTAATTTAAACCAATTTCTTCACTAATAATAATTATAATTCTTCTCAAGTTAATCCTACTAAGGCTTGATCCCAACAACTAACATAAAACATCAACAGCCAGAAATCAAAACATATTTCTAAAACTCGTATAACACGTGTTATACCCCAAAATTTGCCCGCATCTTTTTTCAAGAAAACTCCAATCTGAAAATTAAGAGTCTCATATAATCATGGATTTTTATTTCAACAAATATCCTGACATATGAAATACTTAGTTTTTAGAATTTTTCTTATACAGTAATTTGGCTTGCAGTTGAATTTATTCTTACGCAAACGCCAAATACTGTTTATTACTTCACACATGCTATTTATTTATTTACAGATAAATAGTACTGACACAATTGGTACAGAGTTAAGTCTTTTTGCAGGCGCAGAATCAGGAAACTCAGACTGTACTGGTAACAGTCAGTTGACAGCCAAACTGCTGGCAGTACAATTCTCAGTGTTTTGTACCATCAATCAAATCAATCTTTTACAATTCAGAATTCCAAGATTTTTGTTCTAGAAGTCTTCTGAATATCACGCGATTAGCAGAAACTCAGCACTGCACAAAAATCAGGTACGCTTAACTGTCTCCTACATAAACAGTCCCTGACTAGGGTTTTCTTGTTTTTACAGGAGAAACAAGCTTTTGAGACCTCAAATGGATTTCATGCACATCCATATATCTCAAAGTACCATCATACAAATTTTCAAACTTCAATTCACTCAGACGCACCGTCAGCAGCTCAAACAGTCAACAGACGACCCGTTTGACCAAAAAAGTCAACAGACAGTCAAAAATGAAATTTTTTGTCAAAATCCATATTTTGTCAAAGGATTCATCATTTGATCATTGGATGATCATAATTCATCAAGGAAAGATAAAAAATCAACAAAACCCTAAGATTCAAAATTAGGGTTTTTGCCTGAAAAGTCAACTCAACTTTGACTGATCATAACTCTCTCATCCTTCATCCAAAAAATTCAAACCAAAGCTTATTTTGAAGGAAATTCAATTATCTTTCAAATGCCATTGATCCCATGGTCATTGGATTCACCATTTGAAAAATATGATCAAAGACATTACAGGTCATTTTCAAAGTCAACAAAAAGACACTTTTTTCAAAAGGACACACAAGGAGCTTCAAAAATCATTTTGACATGAGACCAAAGGCATTGGTTAGAGGACTCTTTGAGGTTTCCAAAAAGTGCAAGATCTCCTTCATATGACAAAAATTGAGGGATTTACACCTTGTTGAAGTTGGCTAAATTTTGGGAAAAGGCATGAAATCAACATTGCTCAAAAATGTATTTTTTCCAAATGGGGCCAGGTTTTCATGGTTCAAACATCATTTCCATAATATAATGGGCCTCCCAAGACCAAGACAAGGCCCATGTCATTTTTATCCATTTTTGATTTAATTTTATCACATATAAGATTAAATTTAAAAAGGAAAATGGAAGGATAATGGGTAGCCTAATTTCCAAGCATGACTCACCCAAGGAATCTTCATCTTTCTGCAGAGAATTGAAGAGCAAGGCAAGTGCATTGAAGACAAGAAGACTTGGTCAATAATTCAAAGCCTTTTAATATAAAAAATTCAAGAATTCCACAAAGGCAACTAGATGCTTCTTAGCTTCAATTCTAAGCACTCAATGCTTATATATAGGCTACCTTACTTCAGTAACAAGAGAGACAAGTTCAGAAAGAAAGCCTTACTCATAATACACTTGTAACCACTTGAAAAAATTTCAAAGAAAATTCAAATTCGAGTTTTTAATTTCAGTCCATTTCAATACAAACTAAGCATTCAAACATCATCTCTGAGCTTCACTGAAACTATTCCAATCAATTGCAAGTCTTAAACATCACTGAATCGAGCTACACAGGTCACGATTTGTCCAAACTAAAACTGACTTGTATCTCATAACACAAACATATCTAGCACGATGTAGACATATATTTGGACTTGGTGTGGTGTGTAGATCATTTCTGGAACTTTAATTAAGTTTTAGACGCTTACACACGAAGTTACCATTTTAGGGTTCATAACCTAAAATTTAGGGCTTTCTGAAATAGGCAAAATTAGAAGTTCTAAATAGCACCATTAAAATCGCATGAACAATACGAACTTAACCATGGCATCGCACCAAATTTATACTCATGTTTGCTTGTATTCGCTATTATTAACAGGTGTAAAAGATTGGAGTTTTTACACCACCTGCAAATGAACGGTGTAAAAGCCCATCTGAAGGTTGAAGATGATGCGTGGCGTCCTCTGATTGGTTGGGAGGCGCGCGCGTGATTTTTTAAACTGACCTTGGATTCAGTGTTTTGCAGGTGTTCCACGTGCTATGGTCCCTCATGCTTTCCACCATCTGATCCATCCATCTCCTAATCCAACGCGCCAGATCATGCAGCTACATCATGTTCCCTCACATGCATACCACATCTGATTAGTATCCTTTTATTTTTCTATTTTTATTTTAATTTCTTTGTTAAATTAATTAAAAATAGTTTCAAAAATCCAAAAAATACACAAAAAATATTTTTAGACTTCTAAAATAATATATTATTTTCTGAAATAAAAATATTTTATTTTTCTTCAAAATTTCAATATTTTGCATAATTAATTAGTATATATTTATATATTTGCTTTTTAATTATTCTAACCAATCAAAAAATCATAAAAAAAATTGTTCTTAATGTTAAATATTGTTTATATATTATAAACTAATTTTGTACATATTTTGAATAATTTTCTTTTTAAGTTTTAATTATTTGTGTAATTATTTGCATAATTATGTTTTAATTAGCTTAAATCAATTTCAAATCAATTTCCAAAAATTCCAAAAAAATTAGTTTTGTTTTAAAATTAATTGACAAATATTTTGTACATATTTTAAACTTAATTTCTAGGTTCAAATCTATTTTCATCTTTTTTCTTCATTTTAATTTAATTAATCATGCATTAATTATAATTAAAATCAATCATAAAAAATCCAAAAACATGCCTTTTATTTTTCTTGCAATTTACATTCCTAGATAAATGTATAGGATGTCAAATTCATGTAAATAGGTTAGTTTACATTTCCTGCACAATCGATGTAATAGCGTAGATTTACTTTCCGCACTTTACATTTCCGCATTTTAATTTCCAGCAAATATAAACTGCGTGTATGTCAAAGATAAAATTGAACCGTTAGATCACTAACTTCAAAGATAAAATATCTGAATCCAAACACAATCACACTTGCACCTTTTAAGGTAATCCCTTTCTCATTATTTTCAAAATCAAAGTCAAAATTCTACTGTTTCGAGTACAAAATCGAACCTTTTGTTTGTATCCGGTGAAAGGATAGATTTTTAAAGGAAATAAGGATAAAGACCTTACAACTCAGGGTAGACCTCCTAGTTTGCTTGCTCAAATCAAAACAAACAAAATTCTCATACACTGTTGTTTTTCAAAACAAAACTTTCAAAAAAAGACAATACTTTGTATACATCCAAACACGGATTATTACAAAGTTAACGTTCTTTTCAAAACATCTTTCGAAAGATAAACAAGCATTTTGTATACATCCACACACGGATCATTACAAAATTCAATTTACAAAAGTATTTGAAGCCACATATGAGCATTCTAAAGCAATTGAAAAGTGATCGAAAAACAAGTGAGCTAAGCAAACTTAAGAGCCCATGGATAACCATGGATACAAAGGGTGCTAACACCTTCCCTTTGTATAACCTACCCCCTTACCCAGAATTTCTTAAAGGTCTTTTTTCTGTTTCTTTTATAAACCTTTCCTTAATTGGATAAACTAAAAGGTCGGTGGCGACTCTGTGAATTTTCAAAATGCGAAAGCATTAAGCGATAAAAAAGAGTCAGTTCACGTATCTCTCCAGAACAGAGGTATGGCCCGGGATTAAAAAACGGAGGTCCACAACACGCGCCGCAAACATCTCTTTGCGCCGCGAACACCACAGAAACCTTCAGTTCGCACCGCGTCCAAAACGTTGGCGCTTACCTGCGCTAACAACATCTTCCAACAAAATTAAAACTCAATTTTCTTCCTTCGCTTTCAGTACAATTCAATTTCGACCATCACAGGAACATAACAATATTATAGTTATACTCCACCAACATTTAGCAATTTTCTACAACTAATTCCTCAATAATAATAATTATAAACCCTAGGTTAATTTCCCACAACCATTGATTGAATTTTTATAACCTTATTCACCGACGTCTATCAATTTCAACATTCAACAATACAATCACAACACACAAAATAGAGGCCGTCATACAACCATGATCCCCACATATCATTCATCATAATCCCGTTTATAGAGCTAGAACCCCACCCTTACCTTGGATATGAGATTGCTCTACTCTCCCGGTTGCCATAGCTTATGCCGTCGCTTCCAACTTTTCTCCGAAAATCTTTTCTAACAACGTGCATAGACGCACCAAAAACCTGTTCGGAAATCTCTTTGTCATACGGACTTAAAATCATCAAAACGAAAATCACTCCGCTCAGAAGTTACCACTATGAGTCTGGAACATTGTGTCCAAGAACCACGATGATCCAACGGTTGGATTGGGAGAGACGTCCGTTTTACTAAGGTATCTCACTGCAGAAACTTGCTGCGAAAATTGGACTTCCTCTAGCTTTTCTCTTCCGCCATGGCTCTCTTCTTCACCTCTCCTCCAAACCCTATTCCTCTTCGTGTTATGATAGCTCTTCCTTCTTCCAATTCTAAATCCAACATAGTAAGATTATTTTATTTAATCACTTAAATAACTTAATTGGGCCTAACTGACATACCCCCTCCTTACTTCACAACAACTTAAATTAAACCCAAAGTTATTTTTAAGCTCATTAATAAAATAACACTTAACTTTATTTCACCAAATTAATCCGATTAATTACCATGTCAACTTAATAAAATAATTCCGACTTCGTCGATAAAATTCGAATTAAATACAAATAGTCCAATATTAATAATAATATTATTTCTACTATTACTTCTTCAACGAAATCAACTTTATTAATTCTCCGACTAACCGAATAAATTCCGACTTTAACTTAATAATCCAAATACGCTTTCCAAAATAATATCGACAATTTCGATTGATCCACAAACTTTGATTAAATCCAATGATTAAATTCTTAAATAATTTAATTAACTAATTAATTAAATTCGGGGCGTTACAACAATTGCAGCGCAGCCCAGTGGTAAAGGAGAAACCTTGCAATCACAATGTCCTGGGTTCTACTCCCAGTGACCTCACTATATTTTTACAAATTATCTGCTCATGGATTATGTACGGCCAAGCTTGCGCACACCCACCATGTGCCTCACGCGTTAGCCCTTGGATCAACGCGAAGTCAGATCTAACGCCTAACAGGACGAAACTCCGCCATACACCTCCAGAAGACGTCGACACAGAATCCAAAGCTGAGTTCCACTTTCTTTTTTTCTTTTTCTCTCTTATTTGTTTGTTTAATTAATTATTTTAAAACTTTTTTTTTTACTAAAAACTAAAAGCCATTTAAATTATTATTTTAGGTTTTATATAAAATTTCATACTTAGTTACTTTTTTTACTTATTATTATTAAATTTGTTTTAATAAAGTTTTTTAGGTAATTAATTTAAAATTAGTTAAAAAAATAGGTTTGATAATTAATTAATTTAGTTAAGTATTAAATTATTTTAATCAGAATTAGCCGATTTCAAAATTAATTAGTTTAGAAACCAATAATTAATTTTTAGGTTTGTTAACCTCGATTCATTTATAAACCCTAATAGCCTTAGGTTTACTGGTAGGTGTTGCCCAATAACCCTGGTTAACTTGCTCCCCATTTGGGGTTTTGCCTGTTCATTTGTTTGCCTAATTTGTTACAATTTTAATTTTTGATATGTTACATTATAATTGTTGAGATCTTTAATGCACTAACATTTTTCTTCTTCGTGGTTAATTTTTAGGGTTAACCAAAACCTTTCAATCACGCGCCACCAGATCAAAAAAGCTAAGTTTCTAATTCCTTTTGTTTAAACATCATTTTATTTTTATTTCGACTTTTGATTAAAATAGGATTTACGTCAATAGTCCATGAATCATTCATACACTAACCCTTATTTATTTTCCTCATAATTTTCAGAGTCAATCGAGGGTTCAAGGAAGATCAAGGCTCAAGATAATTAAACTAATTATTGATCCCTCTTATTTTCTGCCTTTACTTTCTGCCTTTTAATTTCTGCATTCCCCTACAGGTTTTTATTGTAATTCCCCTTCCTCGCAGGTGTTTATTGTAATAGCGTAGGGATTTATTTTCTGCCTTTAATTTCTGTAGTATTAATTGCTGTGATTAGTAATCTTAGGGAGTGATAAACCATGAATTAAACATAGATCACTAATTTACAAGATAAATATCATCGAAGTTAACCACGTGATTGCGCCACACACACACCTTTAGGGTACTTCCCCTTGTTGCTCTGTTGCCTTTATTGTCTGGCCCCTTAATGATTCTGTTGCCTCTAATTATACTAAATAGTCACGTCCCTCGATTCCGAGGATAACTAAAGCAAGGTTGCCTATAGAGATTAAAAATCATCTAGTCCCTCGAAGTTTCCTCGGTAAAAGATGATTGTCCCAATTGCTAAGGTATCCTCGCATGATTCCTAAACATGATGACTATTATATCCTTCCCTTAGACTACCTGCCCTCTTTATGGCAAGGGACAGTCTTATGGCGAACGGTTATTCTCGATGACCCGATACATCCAATTGAAAGACTTCATGCCCTCTCATGGTATGGATAGACCCTTTCACCCTGAAAAGCTAAAAGAACGAATTTCAAAACTTAGGGTAGTTGCTACTAATTGCTTGCTCTAAATTCAAAATCCTTTTCCAACTCTTTTCAAAATCAAATTCAAAAAGACTACGCTTATTTACAAGCTAAAGTTCTTCTTCGAAATCTTTTCTTATTCACACACGACACTTCAAACATTTCAAACAATTCAAAAGTGAGCTAAGCAATTAAGAGCCCATGGAAAACCATGGATGCAAAGGGTGCCTTACTCCTTCCCTTTGTATAACTTACCTCCCGAACTCAATCTCTTTCAAAAAGGTTTTTTTCTGTTCTTTTAGCCTTTCTATATATTGGATAAAATAAAATTCGGTGGCGACTCTTGCTATCCGCACATTTCAAATTAAGTCAGTTCACCGTATTAACTTAAAATAACACTCACATTTTCTCAATTCGGTGTCATTCTGTTAGCCGGAGATTTCGATTGTTAAATATGCCTTTTCGAAGACTTAAGGTTCGAAAAGAAAATGGCTTTCGATAGCCATTTCTGAAGACGTTATTTATGATGAAGATTCCTAAAATCGAAGCTGAATCGAGATAGGCTGTCTTCGAGACTTAAATGGTTTTCTGAAATACTAGAGTACTGAAACTTGAAGTATTTCACTGCATTCTCACATTGCCACGTATCGAAATAGGATTCAGGCGGGAGGTTTTGAATTTCGAATAATCTAATTAAACAAACGTAGACAGATGGCGCCCCAGGGATTCGAAACACATGCATGTGGGCAACGTGGCATTTCATTAGCATAGGACCATTAGGGTCGAATTAGTATAAATAGGGGTCTTAGTATCTTGATCCAGGGTGTTCATTTTGTACAAATCACTCACAATTTACTCAAGTATCAAGTGTTAAGAGAAAGAATTCGCTGAGAAATGTACACATGACACCAACACTTTAAATATATTTGTGTTTCTATTTCAGAATCGAAATATCTTTTAATTTCCTTTACTTTTTCGCCTAGTCTTTCTTTTGATTCAAGTATCTTTACTTCTTTCTTTAAGTTGTTACATTCTTGCACTTTACATTTATGAAATTTATATTCTTTTACATCTTCGTCAAAGTTCTATTTACGTTTATAACAAGTTTATTTTCAGTTGTGTACTTTGTTAGTTTATTTCGCAAGTTATTTATACGTTCATACCATAACCAAGTTTTCGAAGCGAAACAAAAGACCAAAGAATATGCACCAAATTATCATGAAAGACAACTCTTTGACTATGTCCTAGGATCAATCTGGTCGATCCTGCGAGTAACCAAAGTATATTTATAGTTTGGAGGACTAGCGGTTGTTTACTGGAAATCACCGTAAACAAATTGGCACGCCCAGTGGGACAGTGTCAAAAAGTTTGTCATTAATTTGTTGTTTGTTTTTGTTTAGAATATATCAAGACCTTGTATGAACCTTAGGAGCGGTAAATTAACCAACAGTGCGCAACCGATCCCTAAACGAAGGTACGACAAGAAAATGGTCAATTCGACCAGTGGAAGGGGAAACCAAGATCCCCCACAAGGATCAGGAATAGTAGTAGCAAGTACTACAAATGTTTCAACTTCTATGCTAGAAGCACAGGAGATACCCACATCGACATGCTCTGCGGCCGTGAGTAGTTCTCAGGCCATGCCCGAAAATACATCAGGGTAAACAGGGACAATGCCTGTATCTAGTTCGACTATCGTGCCTCCCTTTACAGGCACAACAGAAATACCACATTTTTCGACAAATTCTGCAAGTCAATTACATGCCCCAAGGCCATAAATAGCATTCGAGAGTTGGAGACCTTGGTACCCTTATGGAATGCCACCATCATATATGGCAGGATTACAAGGTGCAGGACCTACCTACACTCAACCTGGTACGACGACATTTTCGCCTAACGCCGGTTCGGTGGGTCGAAGTTTACAAAACCCAGGACCATCAGGCCAAATGCCTACATTAACTACAAATAATCAAGCAGCATTGCTCGAGAAATGGGTGTCCTTGCTCGAGAAATGGGTTCGATTTTTCTCCCTTAATAACAAACATTGCCAAGACTAACCAGGATAATGTAGAAACATACCAAAAGATATCTTCACAAATAGGACGTATGGATGATTTCTTTGGAGCCCCTCAAACGTCTACTAGACAAAGGAATAATTAGGCTACCGTTCGAGAAGACGAACTAATCTTGACACCTGTTCAAGATTTAGTTCAGCCACCTAGGCAAAGACCCGGTGAAAGAAATCAAGTGATAGATTTAGAAAATCAGAACTGAAGGACCAATACTGGTCAACAGGAAGTCCTCGAAGAACATCCTAGGCTGGTCGTAGTTAATAGGGACCAACACCTAGATGAAGTATTACACAGGGTTAGGAGGGACAATATGGCGACAGAAAATAACCTAACCACCCTGATAGAAAGAATTATGGCCAACAATGGCCTTAATACTGGACTTCGACGTCCAAATTACACTTCCCCTGTGGCGGAGTATATTCTGCAGACTGAACTACCAAGGGGTACCAAAGTACCCAAATTTACAAAATTTTCAGGGGATACTAGTGAATCGACTGTGGAACACATAGCCCGATATTTGACAGAGGCTGGTGATTTAGCAGGAAACGAGAATTTGAGAATCAAATATTTCCCTAGTTCGTTAACAAAAAATGCATTTACGTGGTTTACCATTTTACCTCCAAATTCCATAGATGCTTGGACACACTTGGAGAGGATGTTCAATGAACAATTCTACATGGGACAAACCAAGATTAGTTTAAAAGAATTGGCTAGCATTAAGAGGAAATTCACAGAGCCTATAGATGAGTACTTGAATAGGTTTCGTTTACTAAATCAAGATGCTTCACAGTCGTTCCAGAACATGAGTTAGTCGAAATGGCCGCAGGCGGTTTGGACTATTCGATTAGAAAGAAATTGGATACTCAATATTTGAGAGATATGTTCCAGTTGGCAGATAGAGTTCGACAAGTCGAACGATTGAAAGCTGAAAAGGCCAGAGCAAACAAGAATTATAAGAAGGAGAGAGTAGCATATATTGAGGCTGAAGATGCTGAAGGTGAAACCTTCGAAGATTCATATAGCTTCGAAGAGGTCGAAATAGACTTGGCTGAATTAAAAGAAGCACCTCCGTACTCTTGTAAACTACTCACCCTGTTAGACGCTGGCCTAAGGATCTAGAGAGGGGGGGTGAATATATCTCACAGAGTTTTTCGAAATTATTTCGACTTGCGTCTATTCCGGACCGTTATTGCAAGGGTCGTATATGTGACAAAACCACAAGATAATTGAGATTAACGATGAAGTGATATGTTATCGAATCAATACGTTTCACAGCTGAAAATCAATTAACTTCTAAATTGACAAACTTTGGTTTGCAATGCAGTAATAATGGAATAAGCAAAAAGACAAACACTTGGTGATAATGTTCAAATTGATGATGATTCAAGATGTGGTGAATTGTGATGTTTATGCAGAATCTTAATTCACAATTTTAACACTTGAATCGTTAATCAATTTTACAATTATGACCAAATATGAACAGAACGTAAATGAAAAGATTAAAGCGACAAGAACACGATATTTGTTCAGGCAGTTCGTCGATCGTCCTCGCTACAACTACGTCTGCCCCCAATTCCAAATTGAAATTGGGAAATCTTCCATTAATGTTGAAAGCAGTTTATACAAAGAAGAAAGCAAAGCGATAAATAATAAACCAAATTTGTCGATCCTTTGAATCTTCTTCCCCCTTAATCTTGAACCAGATCAAGGTGTTCCAAGAGCTTCACTTGATCCCTTTTCTGCAGTGTCTTAAATTGCCTTGAACCCTTGTTCTTCAATCTTCACACTCAGATGGATCCTTGATGAAACCTCTTGATAAAAACCCCAAAGAATCACCTATCTTGGAGGACAAAACCCTCAGATTTTATTCACCAAAAACCCCACAAATCTTCACCCACTAGGAATCTTCAATTCCGTTCCATGGACGTTATCGAACTCGATCACTAACCCTCAACGCAAGAATGATTATGTGTAATTGTGTTGGAGATGATGAAGAACGAAGATGAGAAGCCTTTGTGTATCTTTCAGTCGTTGGTGTTGTCGTGCAATAATGAACCTTGGACAATATATATGTGAGCTTATCAGTTGGAGCAGAGAAAACAAAAAAATTTGGTATTTTTGATCAATTAGGTCGACCTCTTGTAGTGCTTAGGTCGACCTAGCAGAAGTGCATTAGCTTTGAATGATATTTGTTCCCAGTTAGGTCGACCTGCTAGGGAAGTAGGTCGACCAGAATTCTCTTCAAATGCGTTTTGGGACATTTCTTCAGTTTAGGTCGACCTAGTTGATGTGTGGGTCGACCTAGCAGAAGTGTATGAAATTTTTTCCATTTTAGGTCGACCTGGGTTAACAGTAGGTCGACCTAGCTGCTGCTTTTCTGCATTCTTCTTGTTTTGCTTGTGTTGAGTCGACCTATATGCATGGTAGGTCGACCTGCTCTGTCATAAGTGACCAATGCTTGCTTTTCTTTGAGTTCTTCTGCTTGTGCCTTGTTGCTTGTATGCTTGTTGAGTTTTCCATGAATCAAAAACATCTTTGCGAGTGTGATCTTGTATTCACATAGTCCCCCTTTTTGATGATGGCAAACCGGTAGTAGAAGCTTTGGCAATAAGTGGTAGAAGCTCCCCCGTACACTCAGCTGAGCTCCCCCGTACACTCAGCATCTATCTCCCCCTTTGACATCATCAAAAGAGATACAACGAAACAGAAGAGGAGAGTAACGAGAGAAACATAGATAAAACGCTAGCATTCATAGTAATATATAAAAGGTAGATAGTTATGACAAAAAAAAACCAAGCAGGTATAAAAGTACATTTCAACAGACATAATATTCTAAAAAAAACTGTGTACGTAGAGCATGTAGCAAATGATCATAATAATAGAGAAATGAAATTTTATAGCAGTAGGTCGACCTAACAGACAAGCCTTTAAAATAATGCATATTAGGTCGACCTAAAAGAAGGGTAGGTCGACGTAACTGGGCATTTTAGTTTGTATGCTGAAAAAATGACTTGTGTAGGTCGACTCAGAGGCAGATTAGGTCGACCTAAATTCCCAAAATATGTGAAAATGCTCTTTATGAGATGTGCTTATGTCTAGTTACTTGCTTGTATGTTTAGAATGTGATATGCTATGATTAAAGATGAAACACATACATGAGCAAGAGATATATATGTATTAAGTCACTGTAAGCATGTTAATTGATAGCATATTATAGTATCAATGATATTTTTGGAAGTGAACAACAATCATGTTACCGCCTTCTCAATATGTAGGTGTCACCGGTTATGGAAGCCTTTAGTCAATGTGGAATGATGCCTGGCTTGATGTTGAACTACCTTTACACTAAGAGAAATGTTAGCTTGAGAATAACCAATATATAGATATAAAGTAAAGGAATAACTTTAAGAGAAACAAACGTAATTAGCCCAAATTAGAGATATCGAGTATCCCTAATTCCCTACGAATGTTGAAGTATTGCTCCGTTGCTAGAGGTTTGGTGAAGATGTCAGCTAGTTGCTTCTTGCTCTCTACATGTTCAAATATAACGTCTCCTTTCTCTACATGATCTCTTAGGAAGTGATGCCTTATTTCAATATGTTTGGTTCGTGAGTGTAGGACATGATTCTTGCTCAAGTTTATGGCACTTGTGTTGTCGCACATGATAGGTATACGATCAAGCTTAATACCAAAGTCAAGAAGTTGTTGCTTGAGCCTTAATATTTGCGCACAACAGCTCCCGGCAGCTACATATTCTGCCTCAGCAGTAGATAATGCAACCGATACTTGTTTCTTGCTATGCCAACTTATCAATGAATTTGAGAATAGATGACATGTTCCACTGGTGCTTTTTCTATCGGATTTGCAGCCAGCAAAATCTGAGTCAGAGAATCCTACCAAGTAGCACTCATTTCCCTTTGGATACCATAGGCCATATGTAGTAGTTCCACGTAAATAACGCAGAATTCTTTTGACAGCTTTTAAGTGAGATTCTTTTGGACAAGATTGATATCTTGCACACATACACACACTAAACATAATGTCTGGTCTTGAGGCAGTAAGATACAATAGTGAACCTATCATACCTCAATACAATTTTACATCATCCTCTTTACCTTTCTCATCTTTGTCTAGGTTAGTATTTGTTGCCATAGGTGTGTCAATCTCCTCCGCTTCACTCATTCCAAATCTTTTGAGCAGCTCTGTACAGTATTTAGTTTGACTCACAAACGTTCCATGACTCAGTTGCTTGATTTGTAGGCCAAGGAAGAAATTTAGCTCACCCATGAGACTCATCTCAAATTCACTCTGCATAAGCTTAGAAAAATCTTTGACAAGTTTTGCATTAGTCGACCCAAATATAATATCATCTACATATACTTGAACTAAGAGAACATCTTTATCTTTTCTTTTAATAAAGAGAGTAGTATCAACTTTACCCCTAGAGTACCCTTGGCTAAGAAGAAATTTACTCAATCGTTCGTACCAAGCCCGAGGGGCTTGTTTAAGACCGTATAGAGCACGTTTCAGCTTATAAACATGAGTTGGATACATGTAATTCTCAAAGCCGGGTGGCTGAGCAACATAGACCTCTTCATTTATGTAGCCATTTAGAAAGGCACTTTTAACATCCATTTGGAAGAGTTTGAAGTCTTTTGAACAAGCATAGGCAAGTAAGAGGCGAATAGCTTCGAGACGTGCTACAGGAGCGTATGTCTCTTCATAATCAATACCTTCCTCTTGATTGTAACCTTGGGCAACTAATCTAGCTTTGTTTCTAGTAATAACTCCGTTTTCATCAAGTTTGTTACGAAAAATCCATCTAGTGCCGATTACTTGATGATCTCCCGGATGAGGGACTAAGTCCCAAACATCATTCCGTTTAAATTGGTTTAATTCTTCTTGCATGGCCATTAGCCAATGCTCATCAAGTAATGCGTCCTTAGCGTTTTTCGGCTCAACTTGTGAAACAAAAGCAAAATGATGACAGAAGTTACTTATCTTTGAGCGTGTTGTAACGCCCTTTGAGATGTCTCCTATTATGTTGTCAATTGGATGGTCTTTCACATTTGTCCAAGCCTTAGGAAGTTCTTCATTGTTTGAGATGCTTTCCTTTTCATTTTCATCACGAGACTCATCTTTCTCTTTCTCAGCATCTTTCTTTACAATACTTTCATTCTCGTCTTCCTTATCTTTGACAATGTCTTCAGTGGATGGACCTGCACCATTAAACGAAAGACCTTTCTCGACATATTTTGTATAAAATTCATCAAAAGACACGTGTACTGACTCTTCTACTATAAGTAATCTCTTATTATATACCCGATATGCTTTGCTAGATTGTGAGTAACCAAGGAATATGCCCTCATCAGCTTTAGCATCGAATTTACCAAGATTATCCTTACCATTGTTCAAGACAAAACACTTGCAACCGAATACATGGAGATGAGATACATTTGGTTTTCTACCTTTTAGTAATTCATAGGGAGTTTTGTTTAGAATAGGACGTATTATTATCCTATTCAAAACATAACATGCGGTGCTAATCGCGTCAGCCCAGAAGTACTTAGGTAGACTACCCTCATTCAACATTGTTCTTGCCAGCTCCTCTAGAACCCGATTTTTACGTTCAACCACCCCGTTTTGTTGTGGTGTTCTAGGAGCTAAAAAGTTATGCTCAATTCCATGTTTATCACAATATTTTTCAAAAAGATAGTTTTCAAACTCTCCACCGTGATCACTTCGAATTGCAACTATTTTGGTGTTCATTTTATTTTGACATAATCTTGCAAATTGTGTGAAAGCTGGAAAAGTTTGATCCTTACTAGGTAGAAAGATTGTCCAACAAAATCTAGAGTAATCATCGACAATGACAAAACCATAGATGTTTCCACCTATGCTTTTAGTCCTTGAAGGGCCAAAAAGATCCATGTGAAGTAGTTCAAGAGGGCGTGATGTTGAAACCACGTTCTTTGATTTAAAAGAGATTTTTGTTTGCTTTCCCCTTTGACAAGAATCACATAGATGATCTTTTGAAAACTTCATTTTAGGTAAGCCGATTACTAAATCTTTTGTGACAACTTTATTAAGTAAGTCAAAATTTATGTGGGCGAGACGTCTATGCCAAAGCCATGAGTCTTCGCCTAGAGCAATTAGACACTTGGTACTAGACTTAGATACCTCATCCAAGTTTAGCATGTAGATGTTGTTTACTCTTAAGCCCTTAAACATAATGTCTCTTTTCTTAGTATGTTCTATTGTGCAGCCAGAATTTGTAAACATTACTTTAAAATATTTGTCGCACAATTGACTTATACTTAAAAGATTATGCTTAAGGCCTTCTACTAGCAGTACATCAGTTATAGTCATGGTAGAAGGGTTACCTACACTTCCTTTACCAAGTATGGCTCCCCGATTGTTATCTCCATAGGTGACATACCCCTTTTCTTTGCTTGAAACTCAACGAAAAGAGATATGTCTCCCGTCATTTGTCTTGAACATCCGCTATCAAGGAACCACAACCTTTCGGCAATGTCAATACACTTTTCCTGCAAAATTAATTTAGAGAGGGAGGTCCCCAATTTTCATTGGGTCCTTGGTAGTGAGTACATAATTTGTTGCACTTAGGCAACCATTGAAATACTCCTTTAGGAACTAAAATCCTCCTAAATTTGCATTTTTCAATGGTATGACCCTTTTTGCAACAATAATGACAGGTAATATGATGAGAATATGCTGTTTTGCTAGTTGATACTTTTGGTACAAAAGTGTATTTACTATATAAAGGAGTATACGATCTTTTGAACTTATTTGGATCAACCGCAAAAGTCACTTTTGGTTGTAGAGCCTTGTCTAATTTGGCTTTTAGATCTCTTACTTCTTTTTGCCAAATGTGACATGTCTCACAACCAAACCATGATGTAGGATCTATTTCAACTTTATCCTTTTGAATGTCTAGCATAGATTGTTTTAAAGCTTCCATATCCTTTTCGGTTTTCTCAACCTTTGATTCAAGATATGAAAAGATTTTCTTATTTGAGGCCAAAAGTTTGAAAGCTTCAATTGCATCTCTATGTAATTTTTCAAAAGCAAGTTTTAGTTGAGAATGAGATACCTTATCTACGAGTTCAGGTTTAAGATGACTTACAACTTTCTTTTTCTTGTATTGATGAGCCATAAAACATAAGTTTGCTGATTCTTCTTCATCGCTTGATGAGATTTCACTAGATGAATCACTTTCCCATGCTATGTAGGCTCTTTTAGATTTGTTATGACCTTTGCTTTGGTTCTTCTCTTTTTCTTTCTTAAGGTATGGACAATCCAGTTTATAGTGACCGGCTTTCCCACAATTAAAGCAAGGGCCTCTGATTTTTCCTTTGTTGTTGTCATCTTGTTTGAACTTGTTTGATTGCTTTCTATAGTTGATCAAGCCTTTGTCAGAATGTTTTGCTCCATTTTTCTTTAGATATTTGTTGTATCTTCGCACAAACAGTCCCATTTCCTCATCATCGGAGTCTTCGTCATCACTTGTATCACTATCCTCTAGCTCTTGTCTTGAGGTCTTGGAGCTTGAAGCCTTTAGAGCTATTGACTTCTTCTCTACCTCTTTCTCCATGTTCTTTTCTTTCTTTGCCCTTTTCTCATGCATGTCAAGGCATTTAAGGTGTTGTTCATGTTCCTCTAGTTTACCAAAGAAAGTGGTAATGTCTAAGGTGTTCAGATCATTTGCTTCCTTTATCGCTGTAACCTTGGGTTGCCATTCCCTGTTCAAACATCTTAAGATGTTGTTAGTAGCAACTGCATTGGAAACAGGTTTATCAAGAGAATTTAACCGATTTTTCAGGTGAACGAATCTCTTCTGCATGTTTTCGATGGATTCACCATCTTCCATGTGGAACAGTTCGAACTCTTGAGTTAACGTATTGATCCTAGCTAGTTTGACATCATCCGTTCCCTCGTGGGCAACTTGCAATGTGTCCCACATAGCTTTAGCGGATCTACAATGGGAAACGCGATAGTATTCACCAACTCCTAGAGCTGAGATTAGAATGTTTCTCGCTTTCAAATCGTATGCATATCTCTTTTCATCTTCAGCATCCCAAGTATTTTCTGGTTTTGGGACAACTGCACCAGCTGAATTTGTTATGGTGATCTGAAAGGGACCATTAACAATAGCTGTCCAGATGTTCCTATCAATGGCATTGATATGGACACACATACAATCCTTCCAATAGCCGTAGTTTTCACCGTTGAAAACTGGAGCTCTATTATGAGCCCCTTTAGGTCCGGAAGCCATCTTTCCAATAAGTGTTTCACGTAGCACGAAATTAGCCAAGCTCTTGATGCCACTTGTTAGACGCTGGCATAAGGATCTAGAGGGGGGGTGAATAGATCTCACAGAGTTTTTCGGAATTATTTCGAACTAAAGCGAAAGCGGTTCTGAATCGACTTGCGTCTATTCCGGACCGTTATTGCAAGGGTCGTATATGTGACAAAACCACAAGATAATTGAGATTAACGATGAAGTGATATGTTATCGAATCAATACGTTTCACAGCTGAAAATCAATTAACTTCTAAATTGACAAACTTTGGTTTGCAATGCAGTAATAATGGAATAAGCAAAAAGACAAACACTTGGTGATAATGTTCAAATTGATGATGATTCAAGATGTGGTGAATTGTGATGTTTATGCAGAATCTTAATTCACAATTTTAACACTTGAATCGTTAATCAATTTTGCAATTATGACCAAATATGAACAGAACGTAAATGAAAAGATAAAAGCGACAAGAACACGATATTTGTTCAGGCAGTTCGTCGATCGTCCTCGCTACGACTACGTCTGCCCCCAATTCCAAATTGAAATTGGGAAATCTTCCATTAATGTTGAAAGCAGTTTATACAAAGAAGAAAGCAAAGCGATAAACAATAAACCAAATTTGTCGATCCTTTGAATCTTCTTCCCCCTTAATCTTGAACCAGATCAAGGTGTTCCAAGAGCTTCACTTGATCCCTTTTCTGCAGTGTCTTGAATTGCCTTGAACCCTTGTTCTTCAATCTTCACACTCAGATGGATCCTTGATGAAACCTCTTGATAAAAACCCCCAAGAATCAGCTATCTTGGAGGACAAAACCCTCAGATTTTATTCACCAAAAACCCCACAAATCTTCACCCACTAGGAATTTTCAATTCCGTTCCATGGACGTTATCGAACTCGATCACTAACCCTCAACGCAAGAATGATTATGTGTAATTGTGTTGGAGATGATGAAGAACGAATATGAGAAGCCTTTGTGTATCTTTCAGTCGTTGGTGTTGTCGTGCAATAATGAACCTTGGACAATATATATGCGAGCTTATCAGTTGGAGTAGAGAAAACCAGAAATTTTGGTATTTTTGATCAATTAGGTCGACCTCTTGTAGTACTTAGGTCGACCTAGCAGAAGTGCATTAGCTTTGAATGATATTTGTTCCCAGTTAGGTCGACCTGTTAGGGAAGTAGGTCGACCAGAATTCTCTTCAAATGCGTTTTGGGACATTTCTTCAGTTTAGGTCGACCTAGTTGATGTGTGGGTCGACCTAGCAGAAGTGTATGAAATTTTCTCCATTTTAGGTCGACCTGGGTTAACAGTAGGTCGACCTAGCTGCTGCTTTTCTGCATTCTTCTTGTTTTGCTTGTGTTGAGTCGACCTATATGCATGGTAGGTCGACCTGCTCTGTCATAAGTGACCAATGCTTGCTTTTCTCTGAGTTCTTCTGCTTGTGCCTTGTTGCTTGTATGCTTGTTGAGTTTGCCATGAATGAAAAACATCTTTGTGAGTATGATCTTGTATTCACACACCCCTTCTAATGGGAAAAATCCTGTCGAAAATGACAAGAGCGACAAATTCCCAAAGAAAACATACACTTTTGACGTCACTAAATGTGACGAATTTTTTTATTTATTAGTAAGAGATGGCCAGATGATAGTGCCTCCCAATTCCAAAGTTCCTCCGTTGGAACAACGGAAGAAACGAGGTTTTTGTAAATATCATGGATTTTTAGGCCATAAAACCTCACAATGCTTTCTTTTCAGGGATCCAATTCAAAATGCTATCAAGGATGGTCGTTTGAAGTTAGCTGACAAGGGAAAGAACAACATAAAGTTTGATGTTGATCCCCTCAATGTCGTTGACACTAACTATGTTGAACCAGTCGACATCAACATGGTGGATGTGTCTGAAGTTGACATCGCAGAATGGGAGATGGTTTCGACAGGAAAGCAGGCTACTGAGAACCTAAGCAACAATGCAATCTTCAATGCTGATGTTGAAGATTCATTCGAGTCAAAGACCACTGAAGGTCTTAAGGAGAAAACTAGTGAGGCCACTGAACACCTCAGGGTGAAGCTCCAACAGATAAGAATTTCTGAAGTTCCCCCAGCAGGAGTCAATATGGTGAACGTGGGGCAACCTTTATCCGAAATCGAGGAACTAGAGAAGTGTCTGGTGAAAGAAAGAGAAAAAGGAAACTATGGAAATCCAAGGGCAAATGAAAGCTTGAAATATTATCTCTGGAGGTGTCACGAGAAAAATGCTAGACGGATGCTAATGTGTCTAAGGTGTTCGATTATGCTAAATCGAAGGGTCCAAGCTAACTATGAAAGGGCCCAACGAAACAAAATGCAGGGGCATTGGAGGCAAGGAAACCAGTTACTGAAGGTTTACCCAAGGCCTGGAGAAAGCCTTGTAAGTTTCTTGGTTCAATGTCATAAGGAAAAGACATAAATCATTATGTGTCCCAGATGTGGGGCAATATATGATAATCTAATCGCGGAATCATTCGAAAGGATATCATTCTCTACTGGTTAGGATGTTCAAGGAGTAAATCACAACATGTATGTGTTCGATAATCGAACACTATCAAGAAGGCCTGATAGCCCTCATCCCAAGGCTTGCAGAGTGACATTCAAACTCCCCGCAGAAGTACCCATGGATAGATGGACACAAGCTGGCGCAGGGAATAACAAATGGCGAAGTTGGGATCAAGGTGGACGAACTGCAATGGCTTATAGAAGGCAGTTCCAGACGTCAAATCGAGAAATGTACATGCTTGAGAATTACAAAGGTAGGAACCCGATGTCCAGAACTCAATGGAGGAGACACCAGAGAATGAATGTTGGAGAAGGCGAAGGATGTTGGAGAATCCAGCAGTACCAAAGCCCCAATTCAGGGGGCAAAGTCAAACAAACCTCCTGTAGAATGCAAATTGTTCAGTTTTAAAAATGAAAAAGAAGAGGAAAAGATACAGTCTAGTCCTTGGAAAGAAGACGACAGGATGACTAATGATTTCGATTCAGACGGAGTGTCATCTATAAATTTCAACTGCAATGTGGTGTCAGTCCTTCCCCATGAATTATACCAAGAGACGGAAGTCAAAGATTGTGAGGAAGCTGACAAAGAAGAAATGGCGAAACACAAACCAATGTGTTACTATGTGCTAAATAATGGGACTGTCGAAGAACATAATGCATTCTTTGAAAGACCTGATCAAGGTATGAGGAATCATCTGAAACCCCTTTACATAAGAGCCAAAATTGAAAATGTGGGCATTAACAAGGTCCTCGTTGATGGAGGGGCAGCCGTAAATCTAATGCCCCAATATATGTTGAAAAGGATTGGTATGTTCGACACTGACATAATGCCACATAATATGGTTTTGTCTAACTACGAAGGAAAAATAGGACATACCTTGGGAGTTATCCAAGTGAACCTAACTGTGGGTTCAGTCACAAGTCCAACTATGTTCATGGTAATACCAGCAAAGGCGAATTATAACCTTTTGTTGGGAAGAGAATGGAGATTGGGTTGCTGCCGTACCTTCGATAATGCATCAAAGGTTAACTAATTGGAGAGAAGATGGAATAGTCGAAAATATAGAAGGAGACCAAAGTTATTATATGGCTGAAGTGAATCAAGTCAACAAAACCAGTTTCGACAGAAATTTAGCCAACATAGGGTCATGCCATGCAGCAGAAGATATATATTCTCCAAATAAAAATGCTATGTATTATTTATCCTTACACCCCAATGGATTCCAGTGGAACAGAGAAATAATGGAAGGTCCAGAAGAGACAGAACCCATCAAAGGATTACCAAGAATACGGCCAACTGGCTGGGACGAAGATGTTGATTATGTCTGAGTCATCTTTCTTCGAAAAGATTTCGGCTTACATAGCCGAAAATAAAAGGAAAGCAGCTCTAGAGGCCGAACTATCAAACATGGTTGTCAAAGCCACACCGAAAGAATCAAAAGTACCAGGCCCTGGGATACACTTTATTCCACAACCACCTGACGATACAATCCATGACGAACAAGTTTCAGGCAAAGAAGCAGGCCAAAGATTAGACACAATTTATGATGAGGAACCTTTGGGGTTCGAAAAGGATACAATGGTACTGTGGACCTCCGTTTTTCGGGCCATACCTCTGAGCGGGAGAGATACGTGAACTGACTCTTTTTTATCGCTTATGTTTTCGCATTTTTGAAAATTCACAGAGTCGCCACCGACCTTTTATTTTATCCAATTAAGGAAAGGTTTATAAAAGAAACAGAAAAAAGACCTTTAATAAATTCTGGGTAAGGGGGTAGGTTATACAAAGGGAAGGTGTTAGCACCCTTTGTATCCATGGTTATCCATGGGCTCTTAAGTTTGCTTAGCTCACTTGTTTTTCGATCACTTTTCAATTGCTTTAGAATGCTCATATGTGGTTTCAAATACCTTTGTAAATTGAATTTGTAATGATCCTTGTGCGGATGTATACAAAATGTTTGTTTATCTTTCGAAAGATGTTTTGAAAAGAACGTTAACTTTGTAATGATCCGTGTTTGGATGTATACAAAGTATTGTCTTTTTTGGAAAGTTTTGAAAAACAACAGTGTATGAGAATTTTGTTTGTTTTGATTTGAGCAAGCAAACTAGGAGGTCTACCCTGAGTTGTAAGGTCTTTATCCTATTTCCTTTAAAAATCTATCCTTTCACCGGATACAAACAAAAGGTTCGATTTTGTACTCGAAACAGTAGAATTTTGACTTTGATTTTGAAAAGAATGAGAAGGGATTACCTTAAGAAGTGCAAGTGTGATTGTGTTTGGATTCAGATATTTTATCTTTGAAGTTAGTGATCTAACGGTTCAATTTTATCTTTGACATACACGCAGTTTATATTTGCTGGAAATTAAAATGCGGAAATGTAAAGTGCGGAAAGTAAATCTACGCTATTACATCGATTGTGCAGGAAATGTAAACTAGCCTATTTACATGAATTTGACATCCTATACATTTATCTAGGAATTTAAATTGCAAGAAAAATAAAAGGCATGTTTTTGGATTTTTTTATGATTGATTTTAATTATAATTAATGCATGATTAATTAAATTAAAATGAAGAAAAAAAGATGAAAATAGATTTAAACCTAGAAATTAAGTTTAAAATATGTACAAAATATTTGTCAATTAATTTTAAAACAAAACTAATTTTTTTGGAATTTTTGAAATTGATTTGAAATTGATTAAGCTAATTAATACATAATTATACAAATAATTATACAAATAATTAAAACTTAAAGAGAAAATTATTCAAAATATGTACAAAATTAGTCTATAATATATAAACAATATTTTATATAAAGAACAATTTTTTTTATGATTTTTTGATTGGTTAGAATAATTAAAAAGCAAATATATAAATATATACTAATTAATTATGCAAAATATTGAAATTATGAAGAAAAATAAAATATTTTTATTTCAGAAAATAAAATATTATTTTAGAAACTTAAAAATATTTTTTGTGTATTTTTTGGATTTTTGAAACTATTTTTAATTAATTTTGCAAAGAAATTAAAATAGAAATAAAAAATAAAAGTATACTAATCAGATGTGGTTGATTATGAGGGAGTATGATGTTCATGCATGATCTGGCGCGTTGGATTGGATGGAAAGTGGATCAGAAGGCTCAGATTTTGAGACGCATGGCAATCAGTATACCTGCAAAACACTTGATTAGAGGAAAATTTAAAAGAACGCGCGCGCTGGCTGGCCAATGGGGTGAGGACACGCATCATCTTCAACCTCCAGACACCATTTTTAACAGCGCTTTCTGGCTAGAAGCGCTGTAATAGATTAAACTCATCCCTGCAAAATAGCGAATAGGTGTAAACAAGCATAGAAATCAGGCGCGATAGGACCATTAAATTCGTCTTGTTCCACTGAATGTAACCATGCCCTTAATTTGGTTTAATTTTGGCTCTAATGAAGAACCCTAAATTTGAGCTTAGAAACCCTAAAATGGTGGTTTTGTGCAAACGGTCATTAAAACTTAATTAAAGCTCCAGAAACGACCAGAGCACCAATCTAAACACAAATATATATCTACATCTTGTTAAATGTGCGTGTATGATCAGATATGAGTTGGTTTTTGTTTGAGCAAATCGTGACCTGTGTAGCTCGATTCAATGAGGTTTAAGACTTGCAATTGATTGGAATAGTTTCAGTGAAGCTCAGAGATGATGTTTGAATGTTTAGTTTGTATTGAAATTGACTGAAACTTAAAATTCGAATTTCAAGTTTCTTTGAATATTACAAGTTGTTACAAGAGTGATATATGCTTATGAATGCTTCTGAATTCGTCCTCCTTTGATTGTGAAGTGTTATAGCCTTTATATAGACTATGTTGTGCTTAGAATTGAAGCTAAGAAGCATCTTGTTGCCTTTGTTGAATTCTTGATTTTTTTTATATTAAAACCTTTGAATTGTTGACCAAGTCTTGCTTCCCTTCAATGCTCTTGCCTTGTACCTCAATCCTCTGCAGAAAATTGAAGATTTTTGGATGACTCATGCTTAGATTGTAAGCTATCCATTATCCATTCATTTTTCCTTTTAATTTAATCTTAAAAAAAGATAAAATTAAGCCAAAAATGGATAAAAATGGTATGGGCTTAGTCTTAGTCGTGGGAGGCCCATAATATTATGGAAATGATGTTTGAACCATGAAAACTTGGCCCCATTTGGAAAAAATACATTTTTGAGCAATGTTGGTTTCATGCATTTTCCCAAAATTTAGCCAACTTCAACAAGGTGTAAATCCCTCAATTTTTGTCATATGAAGGATTTCTTGCACTTTTTGGAAACCTCAAAGAGTCCTCTAACCAATGTCTTTGGTCTCATGTCAAAATGATTTTTGATGCTCCTTGTGTGTCCTTTTGAAAAAAGTGTCTTTTTGTTGACTTTGAAAATGACCTGTAATGTCTTTGGTCATATTTTTCAAATGGTGAATGCAATGACCATGGGATCAATTGCATTTGAAAGATAGTTGAATTTCCTTCAAAATGAGCTTTGGTTTGAATTTTTTGGATGAAGGATGAGAGAGTTATGATCAGTCAAAGTTGAGTTGACTTTTCAGGCAAAAACCCTAATTTTGAATCTTAGGGTTTTGTTGATTTTTGATCTTTCCTTGATGAATTATGATCATCAAATGATCAAATGATGAATCCTTTGACAAAATATGGACTTCGAAAAAAAAATTCATTTTTGACTGTCTGTTGACTTTTTGGTCAAACGGGTCGTCTGTTGACTGTTTGAGCTGCTGACGGTGCGTCTGAGTGAATTGAAGTTTGAAAATTTGTATGATGGTACTTTGAGATATATGGATGTGCATGAAATCCATTTGAGGTCTCAAAAGCTTGTTTCTCCTGTAAAAACAAGAAAACCCTAGTCAGGGACTGTTTGTGTAGGAGACAATTAAGCGTACCTGATTTTTGTGCAGTGTTGAGTCTCTGCTAATCGCGTGATATTCAGAAGACTTCTAGAACAAAAATCTTGGAATTTTGAATTGCAAAAGATTGATTTGATTGATGGTACAAAACACCGAGAATTGTACTGCCAGCAGTTTGACTGTCGACTGACTGTTCAGATATTGACGTAGCAGTTAGAGTGAAAAATCAACAGTCAAAGTTAATTTTCTTTTTTTGTTGTTTTTGTTTTTTATGTGAAAAATGAAAGTTTATTTACATGACTTGTTAAAAAAAACACAGACATAATAAATAACTAATATTTACTGTATGCGGGCAAAATTACCGATAATAACCCTGAAAATCATTTAATGCACAGAAAAATGAATATTTGACTGGCAGAAAACACACAAAATATTATCTGAGTAATTAAGCAATATTATGACAAATAGTACAACATTTAATACTGACAGTACAAATATTACATACTATATTGAACAGTACGAATAAACGGTACATTTAAGAAATAAGAAATACGGCAAATTTTAAGAATGACGATTGATAACCCATGCTACAAATAGTAACATGTAGATGATTGGGAGCATAAGCATCCCAGGTCCACAGTGTTCCGGGCTATGTAGACAGAAGAAAGACATGATCATCGTAGCAATGGTGATGACCATAAGAAAACACGTTTCCCACCGCTTCGCCATTTTGTCGGGGAAGAAGAAAGGATGGATTATGAAGTAGAAATTTGAGAGATGAATTAGAATTTGATGTGAGATTTTTATGAAAAAATGAGAGGTATTTATAGAATGGAAAGAAGGATAGAGACGTTGGGGAATGATGTGATTCCGTACAAAAGGAAAATTTGAGTGGAAGTAAGATTTGAAAGAAAGTGTATGATAGTGTTGGGAAAAAGAGAGATGTAAAGAATAAAGTTAGGATTTGATTTTTGAAAAAGAGATTTGAAAAGATTTTTGAAAATAATGGAATATAGTACAAAAATTAGTGGGAAACAAAAGATAATAATAATCTACTTGTTACCAGTACAGTCTGAGTTTCCTGATTCTGCGCCTGCAAAAAGATTTAACTCTGTACCAATTGTGTCAGTACTATTTATCTGTAAATAAATAAATAGCATGTGTGAAGTAATAAACAGTATTTGGCGTTTGCGTAAGAATAAATTCAACTGCAAGCCAAATTACTGTATAAGAAAAATTCTAAAAAACTAAGTATTTCATATGTCAGGATATTTGTTGAAATAAAAATCCATGATTATATGAGACTCTTAATTTTCAGATTGGAGTTTTCTTGAAAAAAGATGCGGGCAAATTTTGGGGTATAACAGTTGCCCCTATTCAATCTTCTTAAACCTGAAGAGATTGTCTGAAATCTGAAGGTAGAAGATGATTGAATATTTAGATGCCCTGAAAATTTGCACTTACCTTGATCAGAAGAGATGTTGGAAGTTGCATTTGAATGTCGTCTGCGAAATGTTGTTGGCAGATTGAAACATTACCTGAGATGGGCTTTCAGATGCCACCTGGTAAATGGGTTGAGGGTTTGTTCATCAGAATGAATCCATTGATTATATCTTGATGAAGGATTTGAAAGTCTTTGTGTTGACTGTTTCGGAACCGTCCAAGGTTACCGCTTTAAGTCTTAGGAGGATGATTGCTACGGAACTTGTCCAAAGTTTTTCCGCTTTAGATTTTGAAAGTTGATCATTGTGGAACCGTCTGAGGTATCAGCTTTAGATCTTTGATGTTAGATCATTCTTGAACCGTCTGAGGTATCGACTTTAGATCTTCAATGTTAGATCGTTCTGGAACCGTCTGAGGTATCAACTTTAGATCTGCAATGTTAGATCGTTCTGGAACCGTCTGAGGTATCAACTTTAGATCTGCGATGTTAGATCGTTCTGGAACCGTCTGAGGTATCAACTTTAGATCTGCAATATTAGATCGTTCTGGAACCGTCTGAGGTATCAACTTTTAGATCTGTGATGCTTGTTTTTGAGTTGATAAGTGATCAGAATGAATCTTCGGCTTGATTATATCTGAGAGAACCGTTCATGGAATTCAGGTGAACACTGCATGTGATTGAGAATATCTTTGTTGAAGATATCTGTCTACCTGAAAAATCAAGTTAGTGATATGCAATGTTTATGATGCATGTAATGTGAGATATTCCCGGAGAAATATGCATGTTATGTTGTGTATGAATATGCGTATGAATACGCGCATGATGCATGATGTATGATGTATGAATATGATGTATGATGTATGATGTATGAATATGATGTCAAGCTTCTATTTGGGAAAATAAATTTCCGTCAGTCATCTGGATATGACTATATTGTGATTGTTGATGATCTTTTGTCTTGTTTGAGTACCCTCGGCTGGGGAAATTCTTTGAGAACCATGGTACTCTGTTGAAGGATCTTTGACTATCACTTGGGAATGAAAGGTAGCTGGAAGTTCTGATGCCCTTTCAAATGGGAATGAGGAAGATGCATAATCCTCCGATGCACTATCTGACCAAGTCCGGGTGCGGGGATCACACCTTCTGAAGATAGTAATCTGGAACAACCCTGCTGGGGGATAAGACTTCTTTTGAAGAGAAAATCTTTTTGAGGAATTTGCTGAGAAATGCGCTTCTCTTGGGGATTTTCTTCTGATGGGATGATGTCCAGATAATTGGGACATTTCCTGAATGCTATTCCTGTTTTTCCTGGTAAACATCAATCATATTCAAATGCACATGTTCATTCAAAATTATCATTGGGACGTTTACGTATTTAAAACAGAAAAAGTGAAAATAGTGATTTTTGAGCCTAAGCTGCATTGATTTTTGAAAAAGAGCCATGATAGGCTGATTAGCACAGGGAGACAACAATCCTAGAAGTAGGAAACTGTCATAAAGTTTTGGAAAATATTTATAAAGATAAATAGCTATGTGAAAACAATCCAGTCAAGTTTCAATTCTGCTATTGCCAATCTGTCTTCGAGCATCTCATCCCTCACTTGTTGGAAGAAAGTGATTGGACTGATCGGTGTCTTTGAGGTGTTGAATCTTGATGGTGAGTAGGCAGCTGAACGGAACATAGTTGTATGCTTCATTCCCTAACTTTTGCCTAGGCTGCCCTTTCAGGTTTTCAGCCTACCGGGATAGTATTTGTTTAGTCTCTAATTTTTGCCTGGACCGCCCTTTCGGGTTTTCAATCCACCGAGACGCTCATTTTTTGCCTAAGTTGCCCTTTCAGGTTTTCAACTTAGCGAGCTGTTTTTTTCTTTTTAAGCGAAGTATTTTTTGACTATGTCAGCATTCACAGGGTGTGGGAAATCCTCGCCATCCATGGTGGTAAGCAACATGGCGCCGCCGGAGAATATTTTCTTGATTATGAATGGTCCCTCGTAGGTGGGAGTCCATTTGCCTCTGGGATCACCTTGTGGTAAGATGATGCGTTTGACAACCAAGCCACCAGTTTGGTATGCTTGACTTTTGACTTTTTTGTTGAAGGCTTTGATCATACGCTTTTGGTATAGCTGACCATGACAAATAGCTGCGAGCCTTTTCTCATCAATCAAGTTTATCTGGTCCAACCGTGTTTGAATCCAATCGTCTTCGTCTAGATTGGCTTCTTTCATAATCCTTAGGGAAGGAATCTGAATTTCAATTGGAAGAACTGCCTCCATACCATAGACTAAGGAGAATGGAGTTGCCCCTGTTGAAGTACGCGCAGATGTGCGATAACCATGAAGGGCAAAAGGTAACATCTCATGCCAGTCTTTGTAGGTTACTGTCATTTTTTGTATGATTTTCTTGATGTTCTTGTTGGCAGCTTCCACCGCGCCGTTCATCTTTGGTCGATATGGAGAAGAATTATGATGTTTGATCTTGAACTGTGTGCAAAGTTCAGTAATCATTCTGTTGTTTAGATTTGTGCCATTGTCCGTGATAATCCGTTCAGGGATGCCGTACCGACAAATGAGATTGTATTTGATGAACCGGGCCACCACATTCTTGGTAACAGAAGCAAATGAAGCTGCTTCTACCCACTTTGTGAAGTAGTCAATAGCGACCAGGATAAAGCGATGTCCGTTGGAGGCAGTAGGTTTGATTTCTCCAATCATATCAATACCCCACATTGCAAAAGGCCAAGGAGCCGTCAGGACGCTTAATGGAACTGGAGGTACATGTACTTTGTCAGCGTATATCTGGCATTTGTGACATGTTCGGGAGTGATGATGGCAGTCTGTTTCCATGGTAGACCAGTAATAACCTGCTCTCAGGATCTTTTTAGCCATTGTATGTCCACTGGAATGAGTACCGAAGGCACCATTGTGTATTTCTTCCATGATCTGTTCTGCTTCCTTCTTGTTTACACAGCGAAGTAAAGTCGAGTCATGGTTGCGTTTGTATAAGGTTCCATTGCTTAGAAAGAATTTGGCAGCAAATCTCCTTAGAAACTTTCTGTCGTTAATGGATGCCCCTTCAGGGTACTCCTGAGCTTCGAGATATCTTTTTACTTCATGGAACCATGGTTTTTCTTCTATTCCTTCGGTATTGATCTCATTGCAATAGGATGGTTCATCTTGCCTGTAAATGGTGATCATAGGCGCCTCGTTGTCCCACCTGACTTTGAACATGGATGACATGGTAGCTAAAGCATCAGCTAGTTGATTTTCCTCGCGTGGGATGTGTTCGAAAGTGATTTCTTCGAAGTAAGGAATCAAACTCAGCACATATTCTTTGTAAGGAATTAGATTCGGGTGCTTCGTGTCCCATTCCCCTTTGACTTGGTAGATTACCAAGGCCGAGTCTCCGTAGACTTCCAGGAATTTGATTCTTAGATCGATTGCAGCTTTAAGACCCAGAATACATGCTTCGTATTCGGCTATATTGTTAGTGCAATTGAAGCATAACCTGGCAGTGAATGGTGTATGGCCTCCTGCGGGGGAAATGATCACAGCTCCGATGCCATTGCCAAGTGCATTAGAAGCTCCGTCAAAAACCATAGTCCACCGGGATCCTGGCTCGGGTCCTTCTTCTGGTCCTGGTTGTTTGTAGTCATTGACTAGCATAATGTCTTCGTCTGGGAAGTCAAAGTTCAATGCTTGATAATCATCCACTGCTTGATGAGCCAGATGATCAGCTACCACACTTCCTTTGATTGCTTTTTGTGAAGTGTATTGAATGTCATATTCTGTTAAGATCATTTGCCATCTCGCTATTCTTCCAGAGAGAGCAGGTTTTTCGAACACGTATTTGATGGGATCCATCTTGGAGATTAGGAAAGTGGTGTGATTTAGCATGTACTGTCTTAGTCGGCGAGCCGCCCAAGCTAAGGCACAACAAGTTTTTTCGAGTAGTGAGTATCTTGTTTCACAATCGGTAAACTTTTTGCTAAGATAGTAGATTGCGTGCTCCTTTCGGCCGGATTCGTCATGTTGTCCTAGTACACACCCCATTGAGTCTTCTAACACAGTTAGGTACATTATCAGAGGTCTGCCTTCCACAGGTGGCAACAAGATTGGAGGTTTTTGGAGATATTCTTTGATTTTGTCAAAGGCTAACTGGCATTTGTCATTCCACCTTTCCACTTGATCTTTCTTCAACAGTTTGAAGATCGGCACACAAGTAGTAGTCATGTGGGCAATAAATCGGGCGATGTAATTTAGACGTCCCAAGAATCCTCTGACTTGTTTCTCGGTACGAGGTATAGGCATTTCTTGAATGGCTTTAACCTTGGCGGGATCAACCTCAATACCTTTGCTGCTGACGATGAAACCTAAGAGTTTGCCGGATCTTACTCCAAAGGTACACTTATTTGGGTTCAGTCGCAACTTGTATTTCTTGAGTCTGTCAAACAACTTGTGTAAATGACCCAGATGTTCTTCCTCGGTGTTGGATTTTGCAATCATGTCATCGACATACACCTCTATTTCTTGATGAATCATATCATGAAATAGCGCTACCATTGCACGTTGATAGGTTGCTCCTGCGTTTTTCAGACCAAAGGGCATTACTTTGTAACAAAAGGTTCCCCAGGGTGTTGTGAAGGTTGTTTTTTCCATGTCTTCGGGTGCCATCTTGATTTGATTGTACCCTGAGAATCCGTCCATAAAGGAGAATACCTTGCATTGTGCGGTATTGTCAACCAGTACATCGATGTGTGGTAAAGGGAAATCATCTTTGGGGCTTGCCCGGTTCAGATCTCTGTAGTCCACGCACATTCTGACTTTCCCGTCTTTTTTAGGTACAGGCACGATGTTAGCTATCCAAGGAGGATAACTTACAACTTTTAGGAATCCGGCATTGAACTGTTTTTCAACCTCGTCTTTGATCTTTTTTGACATATCAGGCCTACTCCTTCGTAGTTTCTGTTTGACTGGAGTGCTACCTTCTTTGATTGGCAGGCGATGAACTACAATGTCCGTGTCAAGGCCTGGCATATCTTCATAGGACCAGGCGAATATCTCGACGTAGTCTCGCAGCATTTGAATCAGTCTTTGCTTGATGCTGTGTTCTAAATCAGCCCCTATTTTGACTTCTTTCTTTTCTTCGTTGCTGCCCAAGTTGATGACCTCAATTGGCTCCTCGTGAGGCTGTATGGCCTTGTCTTCTTGTTCTAGCAGCCTTGCAATTTCTCTTGGCACTTCACAATCTTCCTCACTTTCGTCCTCAGTTTGGTAGATCGGACTTTCAAAGTCATGACGGGCAATAGCAGAATCGTTGTTGACTGGATCCAGAGTGTATGTGAATCTGCATGTTAGTTATGTGAGTGTGTGTGAAGAAAAAACATAGCTATTTGAAAGCGAAGAAAGAAAGAAAAAGGATCACAAAATTTAAATATGCAAGCGTCCCATGATTTTATTGAATGCACATGATCATGATATGATAAGCCCTTATAGAAGGACCAGTGTGCTAAGGCACACGGCTTTCAAGCTCATGGTTCGATTGTTCAGGAACCATTTTTATCTTTGCACAATATACACAAAGAAAACAGGAAATGGCATTTACTCCTGGTCAAAGGAGATCACATCCTCAGCTTTCCAGTTGTTCAATCCACTGTTGTGAGCAGGGAGTATCCAGCTGTTCCAGTTGCAGTTGTCTTCTTCATCTTCCACAGCATTGATTTCATTAGTGGGAAAATGAGCCGGTGATCCTTCGGGATAAGGGATATACTCTGCTGGATACGAGAGCCCAGGCTGAGATATCTCTGTTGGCTGAGCGAGATGCTCGATAAGGCCGTCCCATGCAGTCGGGATGATGTTTTGAATAGAGACTTGTGCATCCTGATGAGGAGTGTATGCTGACAGAAAGCAACCCTCGTTATTTGGTATTTCCCTGGCTTCTTCAAAAGCGAAATTGTCATCGTAATGTTCATCCCATCCAGTTGGGACAATGTCCTCATAGCAATTTGTGAGCTCGGAGGAGCGGAATATTTCACCATATAGTCATATTTGCCGCTGGGTTCTCCTAGCGTGTCCCATACTTCTTTGGGTGGATTTTGATATTGCTCAGTGACGGGACTTGTGAAACTTTCGTCATTTCCAATTTGATCACCCCATCCAGTCGGGGTAATGTCTTCCATAGCAATATAAGAATTCTGAGGTGCGGTATACTGATAATTATACCCGCCACTTGGTTCTCCCACAGCATCCCACATTCCCATGGAAATGGGTGGAATCTCATCTGGATATGGCTGAATGATATGGTTCAAGAACACTCCTTCATCTTCAATAGCGTTTACTTCTTGGCTGACGAAGTGTGACATTAATCCTCCAGAACGAGGACCTTGATCATTCTTTTGATTTTCACTATCATAGCCCAGGCCTAGCTTGTCAGACTTGTAGGGTATATCGGGAAGCTGTCCCCATACTGTGCAATCACCCTGTTCAATCATGGCTTTGGCATCTTTGAGAGAAGCCATAGTTGTAGTTGGAGTAGCAGGAATATGCTTGGTGGTAGAGACATCTGGGGAGACCACCTCAAATGATTGGCATGGAGTTTCGATGAATTCGTCCTCCAACTCAACATATTTGGAATTGCTTAGGTGACTAACCACATATTCCTCTTCGCCATAGACTGTGACAATCTTTCCTTTTACTGGATATTTTAACTTCTGATGCAGGGTAGAAGTTACAGCGTTTGCCCCATGTATCCAAGGGCGTCCAAGTAAACAGGAGTAGGCTGGGTGAATTTCCATTACGTAAAAGATAGAATCAAAGATTTGAGAACCCACTCTGATTGGGAGATTCACTTTTCCGTATACCGTTCTGGTTGACCCGTCAAAGGCTCTTACCACAACATCACTTGGTTGTAACACAATTCCTTCGAAGTCAAGCTTTTCTAGTACTGTTTTCGGTAACACGTTCAAAGAAGAACCGTTATCTACTAGCACATGAGATAGAGTGGTGCCATTACATTCAATGGAGATATGTAGGGCTTTGTTGTGATTTTTTCCAGCAGGGGTTAGATCCACATCAGAGAAACCGAGACCATTGCTCACGGTTAGATTGGCAACACAATTCTCAAATTGGTCGACTGAGATCTCTTGAGGCACATGCGCAGCTTTAAGGAACTTCATCAGAGCTTTGGCATGAGCTTCTGAATATTTTAGCAGAGATAGCATTGAGATTTTTGAAGCGGTGTGCCCCAGTTGCTCAACAATATTGTAATCACTCTTGCAGATGATTTTCAATATTTCCTCCATTTCTTGCTTTGATGGATCCTCAGCAGTGATCTCCACCGGGGTTTGAACTTGTTCAACTTGTGGCTCTTTGCCTCGAGCGTTGTTATCTTGATTAGGAACTGGGACTCGGACTGGACCAGCAGCAACATTTGGAGAAATTTCTGGTGAAAAGATTCTTCCACTTCTCGTGATCTTGCTGGTACCCACAATATTACCCACAGTTGGAGTAGTTAACTTTGCGGCCTCTTCAGTCGAGGTACCCTGCTTAACTCCATGAACATAAACATTAGTGTCGTATCCCCATGGGACAGCTTTGTCTGAGGAGTATGGAAATGGAGTTGGACTAGCAATGACTACTGATGCCACTTTGAGTGTAGCAGAAATTTTGAATGGAGCCTTGGCAGAGATTTTGAATGGTAAGCTGGAGATCACTGAGGCATCCTCTATTCTCATCCCGTTTGCAAAGACTTCGCACAGCACGTCCATAGAAGGGAGCCTCTCAAACATAATGATACGGCGATCCATCCACTTTTGAATTCCCATCCTCAGATTTTCACAACCATTGGGCAGGTATGAGCAATAAAAGCAGTCGGGGTCACACCCTGGAAAGTAACCAGCTCGGATTAGCTTTCCTTTGACTTCGCAGAGTGGAGTTGATAATTCGTTCACATCATAGATGTAAACAGTGTCCAGGATAGCGTTAACAGTTTTGTCATGCTTTGGCATAGGTGCAGTGATGACATTTGGAGTTTCTGGAGGATCGAACTCAATTTCCCCAGCATCTATCATATCTTGTATTTTATTTTTCAAGGCCCAGCAGTGATCTGCGTCATGTCCTGGACAGTTTGAGTGATAGGCACATGTCGCATCAGGGCGATAATTCGGAGAGGAAGTGTTGACATTCTTTGGAGGACCTTTTAATGTGATCAGATCTGCTTTTAGCAAGTGCTGCAATGCCTGAGAGATTGGCATGTTGATTCTGGTGAAATTTCTTCTTGGTGCATCTGGTCGATGCGTATATTTTGGCTGTTGATCTTTTTGAGGTGCAGATGCGGAGATCAGAACTGCCCCTACAGATTGATGCTGCTCACTTTTGCGACTTTTCTGAATTTGTGTTGCATTGACCTCATTTCTCCCGCTGATGGGCCTTTTTGTAGTACCAGAGGAGGAACCTATTTGAATTTTTCCATTTTGAATGCCACTTTCGACACGTTCTCCGGTCAGTATCAGGTCAGTGAAACCTGATGATGAGCTTCCCAGCAAATGGCTATAGAAAGGGCCAGTTAAAGTGCCCATGAACATGTCGACTAGTTCGCGATCAGATAAGGGTGGTTGAACCCTTCCAGCCATATCTCTCCACTTTTGTGCATATCCTTTGAAACTTTCTTTTGGTCCCATAGACATGCCCCTTAGTTGAGTACGGGTTGGCGCAAGATCAGCATTGTATTGGTACTGTTTGTAAAAAGCAGCAGCTAATTCTTCCCAAGTATGAACCTTGGTATTTTCCAGCTGGTAGTACCACTCGAGTTGTGTACCCGACAGACTTTCTTGGAAGAAGTGAATCCACAATTTGTTATCTGTTGTATGAGGTTGTATCTTCCTCACATAGGATCTCAGATGTAGTTTCGGGCAAGAAACTCCATCATATTTTGCAAAGACAGGAACTTTGAATTTTGGAGGGATAACAACATCCGAGATGAGCCCCAGATCATTGAAATCTAAACCAGGTACTTTTTGTATCTCCATAGCTTTCATACGGTCTTCCAGCTGTTGGTATTTGTCATCATCCGGTTCGTCCCCAGAATGATCATCTTCTTCATTTGAAGAGAGAGAGGGTTTAGCAGAACCCTGGTTGCTTTGATTGTCTTCTTGTTCACCATCACCGACTGTTTCAGGGATCGGTGGCTTTTTGAACTTTTTGACTGGGATTTTGATCTTCCTTTTCAGGTGACTCAAGCCTACAGATCCTTTGGGCTTCTTTTTCTTCTTGATTATCAGGGCTTTCAGTTCTTGTTGCCCCTTTGCCAGTTCCAGAATTGCCACTTGAACTTGGGCATTCTGTGCTTCGAGATTCTTGATGCTTGTCTCAGATTCCATCTCTTCTGACTGAAATAAACAGCGAGGAGATGAGAAATCCGTCATGAGAACCTGTTACGCAATGTGTATGACTGGATGCAATGTATATGAATGAAATGTATATGCAATGTATATGAATGCAATGTATGAAATGTATATGCAATGCATGAAATGAAATGTGTGTGCAATGTTTCAAGGATCTTAGAGTTTAGATTTGTTAAAGAAGAAACAAACGTTAGTTAATCAATTTATTCTCTTTTTTCTTTGCCTCATTTGGGCTTACAAGACAGAAATAAAATAAATGATCCTTCAGGTCTCCCATGGACGCTTTCTCTTTGCCCCCAGGAATGTGTTGATCTGCTGTTCTTCTTGAAGCTGTCCGGTGAGCTCCAATATCCTTCTCTCATAGTCCTGACAGTGTGCTTTGAAGGTGTCTCTTTCCTCTTTTAGTTGAACCCAAGATTTTTGCAACTCTTCTAGGTCAGTTGGCATATCCGGGTGTAGAATAACTTGAGGTTCGTATCCTTCGACCTCTGGCTCAATAGTCACAGGTAGAATAGCGGGATATGGCATAATGAGTTTCTGAGCATGAGTGCGGACCCATCTGAGGTAAGGTTCCATAGGGATAGAATTCCATTGCCCCAAAGTTTTGCTTTCTATTCTATAGACACTGTCCCATGCATGTATGAACCTTCGTCGGTGTCTATGAGAATCATTCTCGTAATCAAACACAATGCCACGGATAATCATGTCATGAGGACCGTTGCTCCTTGCATATCCGAATTGGCGTAGAGCTAAAGAGGGATTGTAAGTGATGCCTCCTTTGATGCCAAGGAGTGGCACATTAGGGTACTCTCCACAATGATCAATGATAGTAATGTCTCTTTGAAAGAAGTTGTTCCACCGGATATCTGAATGAGACAAAGACATAATCCTGCGAGACCATTGCATTCTTTGTTCATTTCTCAACACTGATCGGGGAAGATGAAATGTAAACCACCTAGCCAGTAGTGGTATACAGCACATGAGAGTTCCTCGTTTCTTCATGGTACGAGTGTGTAGAGAATGTAGAATGTCTCCCAGCAATGTTGGTACCGGGTTACGGATTAGGAAAAGGTTGATGATGTGTACACTTATGAACTGGTCGGGATTTGGGAATAAAACCAACCCATAGATCAAAAGGGCCATAACCTCCTCAAAAGCTGGATAACTTTTGTTTTCTAGCAGTAGTCGAGCCTTTTCCAATAAGAACTTGGCAAGCAAACCCTTAACTCCACTCTTTGTTTCCCAATTGGACTCGATTTCTGATTTTCGCAGATGTAAAGCAGCAGCAATGACTTCAGGTTTTGGAATCCTTTCTAAACCAGTGAAAGGTAATTGATTTCGAACAGGCAATCCAATTAGTTCAGAGAATTCTTCCAAAGTGGGTACCAACTGGTAATCAGGAAAGGTAAAGCAATGATGTTCAGGGTCAAAGAACTGGAACAGGACCCGTATCATGTCTTCTTCAAATTTTGAGGTAACCAAATGGAGTAGGTGACCATGCCTTTCGGTGAATTGAACATTCCTGGGGAATTCTGACACTAAGTCTTTTAGTTCAGATGGTACCGTTGAGATGTTGATTCGGATGTAATCTCGGGTGGCGGGAGCCATTACCTGCAAAAACAAAGGTAAACTCTTTGATCCTTGAAGTGTTTTGTGAGAAAATGATATGCTTATGATGCAAACATGTGGCACACAAAAACAAATCAAACAATAGCCTTAGGTTTAAAGGCTTGCATGGAGCTGATAGGTGATACCCTCCCCACTGAAGTTGAGTTGGTTAAAACCTGTCCTAGAATAGTATTCGGGTTCTATGATCCTTGGAAGTAACATCTCAATACGGTGCTCGAGCGGCCGATCAAAATATTCCTCGAGGATAACTAACTTTGATCAATTTCAAAGCTAGCCACTTAATAGGCCATAAGTCAAGTTCAACTAAAAAGGTTCTAAGACAAATTAGTGTTTAATGACATTTCGGAAGCCTAATATACTCCTTGATCGTTTTCAAGGGACATCAGTATAAACCAAAGTATCGCACTAACGATGACTACCAGATCAACCGTATCGGTACATGCCGTACAGTTTCCTTGGTCTATTGTCATATACTTAAGGTATCTCGAGATTCGGGTTAGAATCTTCCACACAAGCAAAATACCCAAACAAACCTTTGAAAAATAGAGCAATCAAGTCAAACAATTGAAAACATCGAAGTAATATATTCTCTTAAGGTAACCCCTTTAGAAAACATTTTGTTTTTTGAAAGTGAGTCCCCAGCAGAGTCGCCAGTTCTGTGGACCTCCGTTTTTCGGGCCATACCTCTGAGCGGGAGAGATACGTGAACTGACTCTTTTTTATCGCTTATGTTTTCGCATTTTTGAAAATTCACAGAGTCGCCACCGACCTTTTATTTTATCCAATTAAGGAAAGGTTTATAAAAGAAACAGAAAAAAGACCTTTAAGAAATTCTGGGTAAGGGGGTAGGTTATACAAAGGGAAGGTGTTAGCACCCTTTGTATCCATGGTTATCCATGCGCTCTTAAGTTTGCTTAGCTCACTTGTTTTTCGATCACTTTTCAATTGCTTTAGAATGCTCATATGTGGTTTCAAATACCTTTGTAAATTGAATTTGTAATGATCCTTGTGCGGATGTATACAAAATGTTTGTTTATCTTTCAAAAGATGTTTTGAAAAGAACGTTAACTTTGTAATGATCCGTGTTTGGATGTATACAAAGTATTGTCTTTTTTGGAAAGTTTTGAAAAACAACAGTGTATGAGAATTTTGTTTGTTTTGATTTGAGCAAGCAAACTAGGAGGTCTACCCTGAGTTGTAAGGTCTTTATCCTATTTCCTTTAAAAATCTATCCTTTCACCGGATACAAACAAAAGGTTCGATTTTGTACTCGAAACAGTAGAATTTTGACTTTGATTTTGAAAAGAATGAGAAGGGATTACCTTAAGAGGTGCAGTGTGATTGTGTTTGGATTCAGATATTTTATCTTTGAAGTTAGTGATCTAACGGTTCAATTTTATCTTTGACGTACACGCAGTTTATATTTGCTGGAAATTAAAATGCGGAAATGTAAAGTGCGGAAAGTAAATCTACGCTATTACATCGATTGTGCAGGAAATGTAAACTAGCCTATTTACATGAATTTGACATCCTATACATTTATCTAGGAATTTAAATTGCAAGAAAAATAAAAGGCATGTTTTTGGATTTTTTTATGATTGATTTTAATTATAATTAATGCATGATTAATTAAATTAAAATGAAGAAAAAAAGATGAAAATAGATTTAAACCTAGAAATTAAGTTTAAAATATGTACAAAATATTTGTCAATTAATTTTAAAACAAAACTAATTTTTTTGGAATTTTTGAAATTGATTTGAAATTGATTAAGCTAATTAATACATAATTATACAAATAATTATACAAATAATTAAAACTTAAAGAGAAAATTATTCAAAATATGTACAAAATTAGTCTATAATATATAAACAATATTTTATATAAAGAACAATTTTTTTTATGATTTTTTGATTGGTTAGAATAATTAAAAAGCAAATATATAAATATATACTAATTAATTATGCAAAATATTGAAATTATGAAGAAAAATAAAATATTTTTATTTCAGAAAATAAAATATTATTTTAGAAACTTAAAAATATTTTTTGTGTATTTTTTGGATTTTTGAAACTATTTTTAATTAATTTTGCAAAGAAATTAAAATAGAAATAAAAAATAAAAGGATACTAATCAGATGTGGTTGATTATGAGGGAGTATGATGTTCATGCATGATCTGGCGCGTTGGATTGGATGGAAAGTGGATCAGAAGGCTCAGATTTTGAGACGCATGGCAATCAGTATACCTGCAAAACACTTGATTAGAGGAAAATTTAAAAGAACGCGTGCGCAGGCTGGCCAATGGGGTGAGGACACGCATCATCTTCAACCTCCAGACACCATTTTTAACAGCGCTTTCTGGCTAGAAGCGCTGTAATAGATTAAACTCATCCCTGCAAAATAGCGAATAGGTGTAAACAAGCATAGAAATCAGGCGCGATAGGACCATTAAATTCGTCTTGTTCCACTGAATGTAACCATGCCCTTAATTTGGTTTAATTTTGGCTCTAATGAAGAACCCTAAATTTGAGCTTAGAAACCCTAAAATGGTGGTTTTGTGCAAACGGTCATTAAAACTTAATTAAAGCTCCAGAAACGACGAGAGCACCAATCTAAACACAAATATATATCTACATCTTGTTAAATGTGCGTGTATGATCAGATATGAGTTGGTTTTTGTTTGAGCAAATCGTGACCTGTGTAGCTCGATTCAATGAGGTTTAAGACTTGCAATTGATTGGAATAGTTTCAGTGAAGCTCAGAGATGATGTTTGAATGTTTAGTTTGTATTGAAATTGACTGAAACTTAAAATTCGAATTTCAAGTTTCTTTGAATATTACAAGTTGTTACAAGAGTGATATATGCTTCTGAATTCGTCCTCCTTTGATTGTGAAGTGTTATAGCCTTTATATAGACTATGTTGTGCTTAGAATTGAAGCTAAGAAGCATCTTGTTGCCTTTGTTGAATTCTTGATTTTTTTTATATTAAAACCTTTGAATTGTTGACCAAGTCTTGCTTCCCTTCAATGCTCTTGCCTTGTACCTCAATCCTCTGCAGAAAATTGAAGATTTTTGGATGACTCATGCTTAGATTGTAAGCTATCCATTATCCATTCATTTTTCCTTTTAATTTAATCTTAAAATAAGATAAAATTAAGCCAAAAATGGATAAAAATGGTATGGGCTTAGTATTGGTCGTGGGAGGCCCATAATATTATGGAAATGATGTTTGAACCATGAAAACTTGGCCCCATTTGGAAAAAATACATTTTTGAGCAATGTTGGTTTCATGCATTTTCCCAAAATTTAGCCAACTTCAACAAGGTGTAAATCCCTCAATTTTTGTCATATGAAGGAGTTCTTGCACTTTTTGGAAACCTCAAAGAGTCCTCTAACCAATGTCTTTGGTCTCATGTCAAAATGATTTTTGATGCTCCTTGTGTGTCCTTTTGAAAAAAGTGTCTTTTTGTTGACTTTGAAAATGACCTGTAATGTCTTTGGTCATATTTTTCAAATGGTGAATGCAATGACCATGGGATCAATTGCATTTGAAAGATAGTTGAATTTACTTCAAAATGAGCTTTGGTTTGAATTTTTTGGATGAAGGATGAGAGAGTTATGATCAGTCAAAGTTGAGTTGACTTTTCAGGCAATAACCCTAATTTTGAATCTTAGGGTTTTATTGATTTTTGATCTTTCCTTGATGAATTATGATCATCCAATGATCAAATGATGAATCCTTTGACAAAATATGGACTTTGACAAAAAAAATCATTTTTGACTGTCTGTTGACTTTTTGGTCAAACGGGTCGTCTGTTGACTGTTTGAGCTGCTGACGGTGCGTCTGAGTGAATTGAAGTTTGAAAATTTGTATGATGGTACTTTGAGATATATGGATGTGCATGAAATCCATTTGAGGTCTCAAAAGCTTGTTTCTCCTGTAAAAACAAGAAAACCCTAGTCAGGGACTGTTTGTGTAGGAGACAGTTAAGCGTACCTGATTTTTGTGCAGTGTTGAGTCTCTGCTAATCGCGTGATATTCGGAAGACTTCTAGAACAAAAATCTTGGAATTTTGAATTGCAAAAGATTGATTTGATTGATGGTACAAAACACTGAGAATTGTACTGCCAGCAGTTTGACTGTCGACTGACTGTTCAGATATTGACGTAGCAGTTAGAGTGAAAAATCAACAGTCAAAGTTAATTTTCTTTTTTTGTTGTTTTTGTTTTTTATGTGAAAAATGAAAGTTTATTTACATGACTTGTTAAAAAAACACAGACATAATAAATAACTAATATTTACTGTATGCGGGCAAAATTACCGATAATAACCCTGAAAATCATTTAATGCACAGAAAAATGAATATTTGACTGGCAGAAAACACACAAAATATTATCTGAGTAATTAAGCAATATTATGACAAATAGTACAACATTTAATACTGACAGTACAAATATTACATACTATATTGAACAGTACGAATAAACGGTACATTTAAGAAATAAGAAATACGGCAAATTTTAAGAATGACGATTGATAACCCATGCTACAAATAGTAACATGTAGATGATTGGGAGCATAAGCATCCCAGGTCCACAGTGTTCCGGGCTATGTAGACAGAAGAAAGACATGATCACCGTAGCAATGGTGATGACCATAAGAAAACACGTTTCCCACCGCTTCGCCATTTTGTCGGGGAAGAAGAAAGGATGGATTATGAAGTAGAAATTTGAGAGATGAATTAGGATTTGATTTTTGAAAAAGAGATTTGAAAATATTTTTGAAAATAATGGAATATAGTACAAAAATTAGTGGGAAACAAAAGATAATAATAATCTACTTGTTACCAGTACAGTCTGAGTTTCCTGATTCTGCGCCTGCAAAAAGATTTAACTCTGTACCAATTGTGTCAGTACTATTTATCTGTAAATAAATAAATAGCATGTGTGAAGTAATAAACAGTATTTGGCGTTTGCGTAAGAATAAATTCAACTGCAAGCCAAATTACTGTATAAGAAAAATTCTAAAAAACTAAGTATTTCATATGTCAGGATATTTGTTGAAATAAAAATCCATGATTATATGAGACTCTTAATTTTCAGATTGGAGTTTTCTTAAAAAAAGATGCGGGCAAATTTTGGGGTATAACAGTTGCCCCTATTCAATCTTCTTAAACCTGAAGAGATTGTCTGAAATCTGAAGGTAGAAGATGATTGAATATTTAGATGCCCTGAAAATTTGCACTTACCTTGATCAGAAGAGATGTTGGAAGTTGCATTTGAATGTCGTCTGCGAAATGTTGTTGGCAGATTGAAACATTACCTGAGATGGGCTTTCAGATGCCACCTGGTAAATGGGTTGAGGGTTTGTTCATCAAAATGAATCCATTGATTATATCTTGATGAAGGATTTGAAAGTCTTTGTGTTGACTGTTTCGGAACCGTCCAAGGTTACCGCTTTAAGTTTAGGAGGATGATTGCTACGGAACTTGTCCAAAGTTTTTCCGCTTTAGATTTTGAAAGTTGATCATTGTGGAACCGTCTGAGGTATCAGCTTTAGATCTTTGATGTTAGACCATTCTTGAACCGTCTGAGGTATCGACTTTAGATCTTCAATGTTAGATCGTTCTGGAACCGTCTGAGGTATCAACTTTAGATCTGCAATGTTAGATCGTTCTGGAACCGTCTGAGGTATCAACTTTAGATCTGCGATGTTAGATCGTTCTGGAACCGTCTGAGGTATCAACTTTAGATCTGCAATATTAGATCATTCTGGAACCGTCTGAGGTATCAACTTTTAGATCTGTGATGCTTGTTTTTGAGTTGATAAGTGATCAGAATGAATCTTCGGCTTGATTATATCTGAGAGAATCGTTCATGGAACTCAGGTGAATACTGTATGTGATTGAGAATATCTTTGTTGAAGATATCTGTCTGCCTGAAAAAATCAAGTTAGCGATATGCAATGTTTATGATGCATGTAATGTGAGCTAAAGGAGAAATAGGCATGTTATGTTGTGTATGAATATGCGTATGAATACGCGCATGATGCATGATGTATGATGTATGAATATGATGTATGATGTATGATGTATGAATATGATGTCAAGCTTCTATTTGGGAAAATAAATTTCCGTCAGTCATCTGGATATGACTATATTGTGATTGTTGATGATCTTTTGTCTTGTTTGAGTACCCTCGGCTGGGGAAATTCTTTGAGAACCATGGTACTCTGTTGAAGGATCTTTGACTATCACTTGGGAATGAAAGGTAGCTGGAAGTTCTGATGCCCTTTCAAATGGGAATGAGGAAGATGCATAATCCTCCGATGCACTATCTGACCAAGTCCGGGTGCGGGGATCACACCTTCTGAAGATAGTAATCTGGAACAACCCTGCTGGGGGATAAGACTTCTTTTGAAGAGAAAATCTTTTTGAGGAATTTGCTGAGAAATGCGCTTCTCTTGGGGATTTTCTTCTGATGGGATGATGTCCAGATAATTGGGACATTACCTGAATGCTATTC